>NC_134694.1:3699430-3848192 GCF_050947455.1 Rhinoderma darwinii
GTGAACTCATTTCTGATGTTGCCGAAACCTCCCTGCCCCACCCGCGCCATCACTGACGCCACTCACCGGATTATATATGATGTACATCATCACACGGTACATATCTATGTCAGACTTTGTACATCTCCCCCTTATTCTATTCAGCCATTGTAGTTATATCTGTTCCTGGGAAAGCTGTGTGACAACCAATATGGCCGCCATTACAGCCCCCGCTCAGGTTCTCATCCAACTTTTACTTTTCCGTGCCTGTGTATGCTGTTATACACCCCATGTGGCTGCATAGTGGTCATCGTAGCCATATTGGCTGTCACGCAGCTTTCCTTGTAACAGATGTAACAGGAAAAGGCGAAATATACATTTTACGCTTTTTTAAGTTTTTTTACGCTGATTTTCATGCGGAATCCGTGTCGGAATCAGCGGCAGAAAATTCCTGAAACTGCCTCCCATTGATTTCAATGGGAGGTGGAGGCGTTTTTTTCCGCGGCGGTTTTTAGACGCTCACGGTAAGAAAAATCCCATGCTCTTTCTTGCCGCGGTTCTACCTCCGACCTCCCGTTGAAATCAATGGGAGCCAGAGAAAGCGTTTTTCGCTGCGTTTGTTGCCCGCAAAAACGCAGCGAAAATCGCGTCACGAAATTGCAGCAGGTCAAAATCTGCCTCAAAATTCCTTCAGATTCTTCTGCCTGCAAAAAAACTCAGTGTGAACAGGGCCTAAAGAGTCCAGAGACCAGTCCCCTGTCCTGACATATCGGTTTTAGTAAATATTTGTATTCCCCATGAAATAACAATTATGGAGCATCTCTTCTTTCTATTGTGCTGCTCCTCTGTTATTCTTCCTAGAAATTTATGAATAAATTGGCAGCTGAGTGTTACTAGTTGGGGGCGTGTCCCTACACAGACCGACACCGTCCAATCAGTGCTGACAGCATCAGACTGTGTAGGGACACGCCCCTATGACAAGGGGAATGGTAACACCCGGCTGTCAATGTGTTCACAAATTTCTAGGAGGAATAACAGAGGAACCACACAAAGCAGAGTAGTAAGAAAAGATACTCCAGAAATGTTGTTTCATGGGGAATACAAGTATTTACTACAATTGACCTGTCAGGGGAGGTGGAGGTCCACTTTAATTTAAGAATTTATATTTACAGGGGATTTAGTACATCTAGAGAAGGGCAGATCCAGCAGAGGTCGTCACCCAACTTTTTTAGAGTTCTGAACGGCAAACCGGCCTTGTTATGCAACGATATCTCCAGCACCACTGAATAACTAAGCAGATTGGCTATTCTGGGGTCTGGGAAAGCGGAGTGACGACCTCTGTGAAGACTGGCAGCCATACTAATGGTCACCCAACTTTTCCTGAAACAGATATAACGAAGGTAAAGATTCTCCGCGTCTTCTGAGTCTATTCATAATGAATTCCTCTCAATTTCCGTGTAGCAGATTAGTAATCGCTGAACTATGCGCCATTTCCCCACCGCTGAACGACTAGAAATACACGTTGTTAATCACAGTGATTATGGTAATTATCTTACTACACGCCCTACACATGATTAGAATGAACAGCGGAATAGTCATATTATTCTATATCCGGCATGTCAGCTTTCTCCCTGATCTGAGCCAGTGCTCATCCTGAGCCTCCTGGTTCATGAATAAAATTCCAGAACTACAGTGAAGACTGACACACACAGTATTGAGAGAAGTAGTAACAAGGTATATTTATATGATGTTCAGGGTCTGTAGAAAGCTGGGTGACAACCCATCCATACACTGTAATGGTCAGACAGTGGAACTCAGAATCGGCTAAATGGAAAATAATCAGACTAATGACTCATCATAAGAAGAACATGTCTTATATTATTAGTAACTGATCGAGGCCTGGACCCGCTACAACGTCCAATTATAGATTATTACCACCACTTATTATAGCAGGAAACGCTTAGCGCCTATAAACCCCCGCGCACGGACCGCGCCGTCCCCAGAGCTCTGCTGTATAAGGCTGTGTTCACACAGAGTTTTTTGCAGGAGGAAAATTCCTCCTGCAAACACTGCTCCAGACGGTTTTTGCACAGTGGTTTGACAAAAACTCGTCAAAACACTCGTCGAGGCGTTTTTTTTCCTCTTTCTGACTGATTGAAATGGGGTTTTGGAGGCGGAAACCGCCTCAAGATGGGTCATGACGCTTCTTTTTACTGCGACGCGTTTTTTTTACTCGCGGTAAAAAACTCGTCCAATTCCCATTGAAACTCAGGCGGTTTTTGACGAGTTTTGCGGCGCGATTTCCACGTCCAAAAACTCCTAAAAAAACTCCTTGTGAACAGGGCCTAATAATACAGCCATCAATAAAGCATCCCTGAACTCCCCCTGCTGAGCGAGACTGCAAAATCACACCCGCCAACTCTGCTGGAATGTCCGGGGTCTCCCGAATATCTCCCGGGGGCCACGTCCTCAAAATATACTCACCTCTCTTGTTCCTGCAGACAACATCCCCACACCGGGAGAACTGCAGGAACGGAGAGAGGGGGTATATTTTGATCCTTGTCTGGGGTCTGTACTAGTTTAGGGGTCTGGTCTGGGGTCTGTATTAGTTTAGGTGTCTGGTCTGGGGTCTGTATTAGTTTAGGTGTCTGGTCTGGGGTCTGCATTAGTTTCGGGGTCTGGTCTGGGGTCTGTATTAGTTTAGGGGTCTGGTCTGGGGTCTGTATTAGTTTCGGGGTCTGGTCTGGGGTCTGTATTAGTTTAGGGGTCTGGTCTGGGGTCTGCATTAGTTTCGGGGTCTGGTCTGGGGTCTGTATTAGTTTCGGGGTCTGGTCTGGGGTCTGTATTAGTTTAGGGGTCTGGTCTGGGGTCTGCATTAGTTTAGGGGTCTGGTCTGGGGTCTGTATTAGTTTAGGGGTCTGGTCTGGGGTCTGCATTAGTTTAGGGGTTATGGTCTGGGGTCTGTATTAGTTTAGGGGTCTGGTCTGGGGTCTGTATTAGTTTAGGGGTCTGGTCTGGGGTCTGTATTAGTTTAGGGGTCTGGTCTGGGGTCTGTATTAGTTTAGGGGTCTGGTCTGGGGTCTGTATTAGTTTAGGGGTCTGGTCTGGGGTCTGTACTAGTTTAGGGGTCTGGTCTGGGGTCTGTATTAGTTTAGGGGTCTGGTCTGGGGTCTGTATTAGTTTAGGGGTCTGGTCTGGGGTCTGTACTAGTTTAGGGGTCTGGTCTGGGTCTGTATTAGTTTAGGGGTCTGGTCTGGGGTCTGTATTAGTTTAGGGGTCTGGTCTGGGGTCTGTATTAGTTTAGGGGTCTGGTCTGGGGTCTGTATTAGTTTAGGGGTCTGGTCTGGGGTCTGTATTAGTTTAGGGGTCCGGTCTGGGGTCTGTATTAGTTTAGGGGTCCGGTCTGGGGTCTGTATTAGTTTAGGGGTCTGGTCTGGGGTCTGTATTAGTTTAGGGGTCTGGTCTGGGGTCTGCATTAGTTTAGGTGTCTGGTCTAGGGTCTGTATTAGTTTAGGGGTCTGGTCTGGGGTCTGCATTAGTTTAGGGGTCTGGTCTGGGGTCTGCATTAGTTTAGGGGTCTGGTCTGGGGTCTGCATTAGTTTAGGGGTTATGGTCTGGGGTCTGTATTTAGGGGTCTGGTCTGGGGTCTGTATTAGTTTAGGGGTCTGGTCTGAGGTCTGTATTAGTTTAGGGGTCTGGTCTGGGGTCTGTATTAGTTTAGGGGTCTGGTCTGGGGTCTGTATTAGTTTAGGGGTCTGGTCTGGGGTCTGTATTAGTTTAGGGGTCTGGTCTGGGGTCTGTATTAGTTTAGGGGTCTGGTCTGGGGTCTGTACTAGTTTAGGGGTCTGGTCTGGGGTCTGTACTAGTTTAGGGGTCTGGTCTGGGTCTGTATTAGTTTAGGGGTCTGGTCTGGGGTCTGTATTAGTTTAGGGGTCTGGTCTGGGGTCTGTATTAGTTTAGGGGTCTGTATTAGTTTAGGGGTCTGTATTAGTTTAGGGGTCTGTATTAGTTTAGGGGTCTGTATTAGTTTAGGGGTCTGGTCTGAGGTCTGTATTAGTTTAGGGGTCTGTATTAGTTTAGGGGTCTGGTCTGAGGTCTGTATTAGTTTAGGGGTCTGGTCTGGGGTCTGCATTAGTTTTGGGGTCTGGTCTGGGGTCTGTACTAGTTTAGGGGTGGGGTCTGGTGTCTGTATTAGTTTAGGGGTCTGGTGTCTGTATTGGTTTAGGGGTCTGGTCTGGGGTCTGTATTGGTTTAGGGGTCTGGTCTGGGGTCTGTATTAGTTTCGGGGTCTGGTCTGGGGTCTGTATTAGTTTTGGGGTCTGGTCTGGGGTCTGTACTAGTTTAGGGGTGGGGTCTGGTGTCTGTATTAGTTTAGGGGTCTGGTGTCTGTATTGGTTTAGGGGTCTGGTCTGGGGTCTGTATTAGTTTAGGGGTCCGGTCTGGGGTCTGTATTAGTTTAGGGGTCCGGTCTGGGGTCTGTATTAGTTTAGGGGTCCGGTCTGGGGTCTGTATTAGTTTAGGGGTCCGGTCTGGGGTCTGTATTAGTTTAGGGGTCCGGTCTGGGGTCTGTATTAGTTTAGGGGTCCGGTCTGGGGTCTGTATTAGTTTAGGGGTCCGGTCTGGGGTCTGTATTAGTTTTGGGGTCCGGTCTGGGGTCTGTATTAGTTTTGGGGTCTGTACTAGTTTAGGGGTCTGGTCTGGTGTCTGTATTAGTTTAGGGGTCTGGTCTGGTGTCTGTATTAGTTTAGGGGTCTGGTCTGGTGTCTGTATTAGTTTAGGGGTCTGGTCTGGTGTCTGTATTAGTTTAGGGGTCTGGTCTGGGGTCTGTATTAGTTTCGGGGTCTGGTCTGGGGTCTGTATTCGTTTCGGGGTCTGGTCTGGGGTCTGTATTAGTTTCGGGGTCTGGTCTGGGGTCTGTATTAGTTTCGGGGTCTGGTCTGGTGTCTGTATTAGTTTAGGGGTCTGGTCTGGGGTCTGTATTAGTTTAGGGATATGGTCTGGGTTCTGTATTAGTTTAGGGGTCTGGTCTGGTGTCTGTATTAGTTTAGGGGTCTGGTCTGGGGTCTGTATTAGTTTAGGGATATGGTCTGGGTTCTGTATTAGTTTAGGGGTCTGGTCTGGGACCTGTATTAGTTTAGGGGTCTGGTCTGGTGTCTGTATTAGTTTAGGGGTCTGGTCTGGTGTCTGTATTAGTTTAGGGGTCTGGTCTGGTGTCTGTATTAGTTTAGGGGTCTGGTCTGGGGTCTGTATTAGTTTCGGGGTCTGGTCTGGGGTCTGTATTAGTTTAGGGGTCTGGTCTGGGACCTGTATTAGTTTCGGGGTCTGGTCTGGGGTCTGTATTAGTTTCGGGGTCTGGTCTGGTGTCTGTATTAGTTTAGGGGTCTGGTCTGGTGTCTGTATTAGTTTAGGGGTCTGGTCTGGGGTCTGTATTAGTTTAGGGGTATGGTCTGGGTTCTGTATTAGTTTCGGGGTCTGGTCTGGGGTCTGTACTAGTTTAGGGGTCTGGTCTGGTGTCTGTATTAGTTTAGGGGTCTGGTCTGGTGTCTGTATTAGTTTAGGGGTCTGGTCTGGTGTCTGTATTAGTTTAGGGGTCTGGTCTGGTGTCTGTATTAGTTTAGGGGTCTGGTCTGGGGTCTGTATTAGTTTCGGGGTCTGGTCTGGGGTCTGTATTAGTTTAGGGGTCTGGTCTGGGACCTGTATTAGTTTAGGGGTCTGGTCTGGTGTCTGTATTAGTTTAGGGGTCTGGTCTGGTGTCTGTATTAGTTTAGGGGTCTGGTCTGGGGTCTGTATTAGTTTAGGGGTATGGTCTGGGGTCTGTATTAGTTTAGGGGTCCGGTCTGGGGTCTGTATTAGTTTAGGGGTCCGGTCTGGGGTCTGTATTAGTTTAGGGGTCCGGTCTGGGGTCTGTATTAGTTTAGGGGTCCGGTCTGGGGTCTGTATTAGTTTAGGGGTCCGGTCTGGGGTCTGTATTAGTTTAGGGGTCCGGTCTGGGGTCTGTATTAGTTTTGGGGTCCGGTCTGGGGTCTGTATTAGTTTTGGGGTCTGTACTAGTTTAGGGGTCTGGTCTGGTGTCTGTATTAGTTTAGGGGTCTGGTCTGGTGTCTGTATTAGTTTAGGGGTCTGGTCTGGTGTCTGTATTAGTTTAGGGGTCTGGTCTGGTGTCTGTATTAGTTTAGGGGTCTGGTCTGGGGTCTGTATTAGTTTCGGGGTCTGGTCTGGGGTCTGTATTCGTTTCGGGGTCTGGTCTGGGGTCTGTATTAGTTTCGGGGTCTGGTCTGGGGTCTGTATTAGTTTCGGGGTCTGGTCTGGTGTCTGTATTAGTTTAGGGGTCTGGTCTGGGGTCTGTATTAGTTTAGGGATATGGTCTGGGTTCTGTATTAGTTTAGGGGTCTGGTCTGGTGTCTGTATTAGTTTAGGGGTCTGGTCTGGGGTCTGTATTAGTTTAGGGATATGGTCTGGGTTCTGTATTAGTTTAGGGGTCTGGTCTGGGACCTGTATTAGTTTAGGGGTCTGGTCTGGTGTCTGTATTAGTTTAGGGGTCTGGTCTGGTGTCTGTATTAGTTTAGGGGTCTGGTCTGGTGTCTGTATTAGTTTAGGGGTCTGGTCTGGGGTCTGTATTAGTTTCGGGGTCTGGTCTGGGGTCTGTATTAGTTTAGGGGTCTGGTCTGGGACCTGTATTAGTTTCGGGGTCTGGTCTGGGGTCTGTATTAGTTTCGGGGTCTGGTCTGGTGTCTGTATTAGTTTAGGGGTCTGGTCTGGTGTCTGTATTAGTTTAGGGGTCTGGTCTGGGGTCTGTATTAGTTTAGGGGTATGGTCTGGGTTCTGTATTAGTTTCGGGGTCTGGTCTGGGGTCTGTACTAGTTTAGGGGTCTGGTCTGGTGTCTGTATTAGTTTAGGGGTCTGGTCTGGTGTCTGTATTAGTTTAGGGGTCTGGTCTGGTGTCTGTATTAGTTTAGGGGTCTGGTCTGGTGTCTGTATTAGTTTAGGGGTCTGGTCTGGGGTCTGTATTAGTTTCGGGGTCTGGTCTGGGGTCTGTATTAGTTTAGGGGTCTGGTCTGGGACCTGTATTAGTTTAGGGGTCTGGTCTGGTGTCTGTATTAGTTTAGGGGTCTGGTCTGGTGTCTGTATTAGTTTAGGGGTCTGGTCTGGGGTCTGTATTAGTTTAGGGGTATGGTCTGGGTTCTGTATTAGTTTCGGGGTCTGGTCTGGGGTCTGTACTAGTTTAGGGGTCTGGTCTGGTGTCTGTATTAGTTTAGGGGTCTGGTCTGGTGTCTGTATTAGTTTAGGGGTCTGGTCTGGTGTCTGTATTAGTTTAGGGGTCTGGTCTGGGGTCTGTATTAGTTTCGGGGTCTGGTCTGGGGTCTGTATTAGTTTAGGGGTCTGGTCTGGGGTCTGTATTAGTTTCGGGGTCTGGTCTGGGGTCTGTATTAGTTTAGGGGTCTGGTCTGGGACCTGTATTAGTTTAGGGGTCTGGTCTGGTGTCTGTATTAGTTTAGGGGTCTGGTCTGGGGTCTGTATTAGTTTCGGGGTCTGGTCTGGGGTCTGTATTAGTTTAGGGTGTGATGAAGGGGGGGGGTCAGATGCGCTATTTTTTATTCAAATGCTGTGAATCACCAGCGTCCCCTATATAAAGGGCAGGAGGTAAACGTTATGGGGGAGTTTATTATCACTGGCGTTTCAGTTCAGTTCTGCGGTAAGATGCGTGTAATTTATTAGGGGTTAGTCGGGTAATAAATTAGGCGCATCCCGGGCTGTTTGGGTGTCACAAGGTGTAATTTTCTCCAGTTATGAGTGCGAATAGATTTGCGCTATAATTGACACCATTTTGATAAACCAGGCGAAAATGACGCCAAACTTCATCATATATATCATCATATTTTACCATAGAAACGGTTCATTATTACGCATACGCTGATTGACATTGTTATTACAACCGCGTCTTTCAGGAAGGGAATCTTCTAGACTTCTGTAAAGTCGGAATATTTGGGATTCCAGTCGGAGAAAGGAGCCTGAATCCCAGGAGGGTACGAGCTCCAGGTTCCTTATATGGAAAATGGCAGCTGAGGAGAAACCGGGGTGAGGGAATAGTGGGCCTCATGGGTGAAAATCAGGGCAGAGGCCAGAAAGGGAGGACTAACCCATAGCAACCAATCAGATCACTCCTTTCATTTTCAACTTACAGTGGAAAAAGAGCTAGAACCTGATTGGTTGCTATGGGCAACGTCAACCTCACTGTGTCCTCATGCAAAAACCAGTGCAAATAAGAGAGTGGAGGAGTAGCCCATAGCAACCAATCAGATCCCTCCTTCTATTTTCTTATCTGCACTGAATCTGGGTTCTGATTGGTTACTTTGGACAATCACCCCAAATACAGGCCTCATGTCTGAAAATAGTACAAAGATGTTTTCCATAGCAACCAATCGGATCACTTCTTACATTTTCCAACCTTCACTGAAAAAAAAAATATCTGGGATCTGATTGGTTGCTCTTATTGATATCTTCTTACTGTGGGATCTGATTGGTTGCTATGGCTGATACCTACTCATTGTGCCCATAGCAACCAATCAGATCGCTTCTTACACTAACCTGCACTGAAAGCAAGTTTTAGACATAGATGAAATGTGAAAAACGCAGCAAACGTGCTGCGGTTTTAGAGCGCGGCAGCCAATCACAAGCTTTTAACGAATCAACAGTCAATTAAACCCAACCGATCTGCGGTAAAACTGCTTGTTGGCGCAGATTTCCGTAGCGCTGTCGCCGCTATGTATGAACTCACCCGAACAGATTCTGAGCCGCCATTACACTGCCCATAATGTCACCCAGCTGCCCACACTATGACCGAAGTCCGCACTACTATCAGCGTTACATCTACTGCTTTGCTGGTGTCAGTCTTCACTGTCGTTCTGGCATTCTATTCATGAACCACGATGCTCAGGATGAACAGACGTATAGTTTCAGCCCAAAAAGGGTATTGCGGTGAAGCAAGGAAGTGTGGTAAAACTCGGAATAATAAGGGAATATACTATTAATAATGCTACATCTATGGGGTGTCCCGGCCTAGATGTTATTAAACTGAGCCGTCCTGCCCCCTGGCACTCCCGTGCCCACTGACCAACATGGCAGAGAGATGAATGCCAGTCTCCCGGTCACTTTCCTCTGACGTCGAGAAGGGGGGAGGGAAGAGGGGCTTCTATTGGGCAGTTTGTGCACGGATCTGAGCGTTCCCACAGCCTCGCTATAGACCCCCGCCAGCAGCCGCAACCACGCAAGAAAGGACTCAGAGAATAGAGACTGAATAGCTGAGGAGACAATGATCCGACCGTGTCAGAGACCGCTGTGCGTATTAATGAACGGCCTAGGAGCAATTAACCCCTTCACACCGAAAGATTTGGCGATTTTGTTTAGGACCGATAACGCGATTCCGTAGCGCAAACCATGGCATTTTTTTATCTTCTGCTTCTGTCAAGTTGTAAAAACTTTTCTGTCTTCTGGGAAAGCTGGGTGACAACCAATATGGCCGCCATAACAACTTCTATATAGAGAGTCACCCAGCTTTTTTCGAGTCCTGGATGGAAGATCTGCCGAGCAGTAATGCTGTACATCTGTCACCCTTGCAGATTTGCCACTCAGGAGTCCAGGAAAGCTGGGTGGAAGACTTTTCCTGAATGCCACATCTATCTTGCTACGCAGTGTTACATCCGCCACCTCTATATCACTTGTTCCAGGGGGGTAGTTATAGCAGATACAGAGGTAGAAGTGGCACACGGGCCCTGTTGCCTGAGGGGCCCGATGGCCCCTCTGCTACATAGGAAGACACCAGCACATGGAAGGTGGGGCCCCTGTTACAGATATTGCATTGGGGCCAAGAACTTCAAGTTACGCCTCTGCCTAGATTTTCCATTAAGGGGTATGAGAAAGTTTGCAGAGCTGTAATGGCGGCCATATTGGATGTCACCCAGCTTTCCCAGTAACAGATATAACAAAGAAATGGCGGAAGAGAATAAATTACAACTTGTCAGAAGAAAGTGACTGCAGGATTTATATTTGCTGGGGGATTTTTGCATTTTAGGGGAAATTTTCAGTCTCTTCCAGTCCCTCGTTAGTCGCTCACTTCCTCATCACGTGGAATAAAGGGTTTTTCTTTTTTGTTATATTTCCCGTTCATTGAAGCGACGTTAAAAAGAGGATCTCACATCAAAGAATACGAGCGTCAGCACAAAGCAGAACAAACATCTTTATCTCTGCACACTCCCTGTTATAAAATAGGTTTGTATGGGATTTTTAAAGGGATAGCAGACTCTACTTTCTAATGTTGCACACATCATAGATTTATATTTACAGATTACAATGAGGCATATTATATTTCCAGATGAAGCTTCTTTCAAGTTTTAGAGCATTTTTAAAGTCAATATAAAATGACTAGTTTATAGAAGGGGGCGCTGTTGCGTGGGTTTCTATGGGAAAAACAGTTCTCACTGACAAGTGGTGAAAAGAGGTATTGCAAGTGACAAATATTGGAATAGTATTTATTCTAATATCTCCTAGAGACGACGTGTTTCTTTGGAAACAAGAGCCGTACAGCGCAGGCCGAAACAAAGCAATGATTATAGGACATATTGAAGGAGGACTAAGCTGCTCGGAGAGGACTAGGATTTCATCTTGTTTTCTATTCTACAGGAATTCCTTGCAGATGAAAAGTACATGGACGAGGACGATATTGAGGAGAAGCTGACATCGTTTAAGAGTAAGTTCAACAATCCAACTACAATCAATGGGAGTTACATTAGAATATATAACTTAAAGCTACAATACAGGCTCCTCCCTCTTGTTGAAGCTCCTCCCCTTAACCTATGTGCAGCAGTTTCCTAACTGGGGGATTAGATGATTGTACTTTACAGTCATATGGAGCATGCTGGTATAACCTGGGGATCTTCTGTATATAGTGATATGGAGCATGCTGGTATAACCTGGGGATCTTCTGTATATAGTGATATGGAGCATGCTGGTATAACCTGGGTATCTCCTGTATATAATTATATATGTACAGCTGGTATAAGTTATACATCTTCTTGTATATAGTGATATGGAGCATGCTGGTATAACCTGGGTATCTTCTGTATATAACTATATATGTACAGCTGGTATAAGTTATACATCTTCTTGTATATAGTGATATGGAGCATGCTGGTATAACCTGGGTATCTTCTGTATATAATTATATATGTGCAGCTGGTATAAGTTATACATCTTCTTGTATACAGTGATATGGAGCATGCTGGTATAACCTGGGTATCTTCTGTATATAATTATATATGTACAGCTGGTATAAGTTATACATCTTCTTGTATATAGTGATATGGAGCATGCTGGTATAACCTGGGTATCTTCTGTATATAATTATATATGTACAGCTGGTATAAGTTATACATCTTCTTGTATATAGTGATATGAAGCATGCTGGTATAACCTGGGTATCTTCTGTATATGATTATATATGTACAGCTGGTATAAGTTATACATCTTCTTGTATATAGTGATATGGAGCATGCTGGTATAACCTGGGTATCTTCTGTATATGATTATATATGTACAGCTGGTATAAGTTATACATCTTCCTGTATATAGTGATATGGAGCATGCTGGTATAACCTGGGTATCTTCTGTATATAATTATATATGTACAGCTGGTATATTATACATCTTCTTGTATATAGTGATATGGAGCATGCTGGTATAACCTGGGTATCTTCTGTATATAATTATATATGTACAGCCAGTATAAGTTATACATCTTCTTGTATATAGTGATATGGAGCATGCTGGTATAACCTGGGTATCTTCTGTATATAATTATATATGTACAGCTGGTATAAGTTATACATCTTCTTGTATATAGTGATATGGAGCATGCTGGTATAACCTGGGTATCTTCTGTATATAATTATATATGTACAGCCAGTATAAGTTATATATCTTCCTGTATATAGTGATAGAGCATGCTGGTATAACCTGGGTATCTCCTGTATATAATTATATATGTACAGCTGGTATAAGTTATACATCTTCTTGTATATAGTGATATGGAGCATGCTGGTATAACCCGGGTATCTTCTATATATAATTATATATGTACAGCTGGTATAAGTTATACATCTTCTTGTATATAGTGATATGGAGCATGCTGGTATAACCTGGGTATCTTCTGTATATAATTATATATGTATAGCTGGTATAAGTTATACATCTTCTTGTATATAGTGATATGGAGCATGCTGGTATAACCTGGGTATCTTCTGTATATAATTATATATGTACAGCTGGTATAAGTTATACATCTTCTTCTATATAGTGATATGGAACATGCTGGTATAACCTGGGTATCTTCTGTATATAATTATATATGTACAGCCGGTATAAGTTATACATCTTCTTGTATATAGTGATATGGAGCATGCTGGTATAACCTGGGTATCTTCTGTATATAATTATATATGTACAGCTGGTATAAGTTACACATCTTCTTGTATATAGTGATATGGAGCATGCTGGTATAACCTGGGTATCTCCTGTATATAATTATATATGTACAGCTGGTATAAGTTATACATCTTCTTCTATATAGTGATATGGAACATGCTGGTATAACCTGGGTATCTTCTGTATATAATTATATATGTACAGCTGGTATAAGTTATATATCTTCTTGTATATAGTGATATGGAGCATGCTGGTATAACCTAGGTATCTTCTGTATATAATTATACATGTACAGCTGGTATAAGTTATACATCTTCTTGTATATAGTGATATGGAGCATGCTGGTATAACCTAGGTATCTTCTGTATATAATTATACATGTACAGCTGGTATAAGTTATACATCTTCTTGTATATAGTGATATGGAGCATGCTGGTATAACCTAGGTATCTTCTGTATATAATTATACATGTACAGCTGGTATAAGTTATACATCTTCTTGTATATAGTGATATGGAGCATGCTGGTATTACCTGGGTATCTTCTGTATATAATTATATATGTACAGCTGGTATAAGTTATACATCTTCCTGTATATAGTGATATGGAGCATGCTGGTATAACCTGGGTATCTTCTGTATATAATTATATATGTACAGCTGGTATAAGTTATACATCTTCTTGTATATAGTGATATGGAGCATGCTGGTATAACCTGGGTATCTTCTGTATATAATTATATATGTGCAGCTGGTATAAGTTATACATCTTCTTGTATATAGTGATATGGAGCATGCTGGTATAACCTGGGTATCTTCTGTATATAGTTATATATGTACAGCTGGTATAAGTTATACATCTTCTTGTATATAGTGATATGGAGCATGCTGGTATAACCTGGGTATCTTCTGTATATAATTATATATGTACAGCTGCTATAAGTTATACATCTTCTTGTATATAGTGATATGGAGCATGCTGGTGTAACCTGGGTATCTCCTGTATATAATTATATATGTATAGCTGGTATAAGTTATACATCTTCTTGTATATAGTGATATGGAGCATGCTGGTATAACCTGGGTATCTTCTGTATATAATTATATATGTACAGCTGGTATAAGTTATACATCTTCTTGTATATAGTGATATGGAGCATGCTGGTATAACCTGGGTATCTTCTGTATATAATTATATATGTACAGCTGGTATAAGTTACACATCTTCTTGTATATAGTGATATGGAGCATGCTGGTATAACCTGGGTATCTTCTGTATATAATTATATGTGTACAGCTGGTATACGTTATACATCTTCTTGTATATAGTGATATGGAACATGCTGGTGTAACCTGGGTATCTTCTGTATATAATTATATATGTACAGCTGGTATAAGTTATACATCTTCTTGTATATAGTGATATGGAGCATGCTGGTATAACCTGGGTATCTTCTGTATATAATTATATATGTACAGCTGGTATAAGTTATACATCTTCTTGTATACAGTGATATGGAGCATGCTGGTATAACCTGGGTATCTTCTGTATATAATTATATATGTACAGCTGGTATAAGTTATACATCTTCTTGTATATAGTGATATGGAGCATGCTGGTATAACCTGGGTATCTTCTGTATATAATTATATATGTACAGCCAGTATAAGTTATATATCTTCCTGTATATAGTGATAGAGCATGCTGGTATAACCTGGGTATCTCCTGTATATAATTATATATGTACAGCTGGTATAAGTTATACATCTTCTTGTATATAGTGATATGGAGCATGCTGGTATAACCTGGGTATCTCCTGTATATAATTATATATGTACAGCTGGTATAAGTTCTACATCTTCTTGTATATGGTGATATGGAGCATGCTGGTATAACCTGGGTATCTTCTGTATATAATTATATATGTACAGCTGGTATAAGTTATACATCTTCTTGTATATAGTGATATGGAGCATGCTGGTATAACCTGGGTATCTTCTGTATATAATTATATATGTACAGCTGGTATAAGTTATACATCTTCTTGTATATAGTGATATGGAGCACGCTGGTATAACCTGGGTATCTTCTGTATATAATTATATATGTACAGCTGCTATAAGTTATACATCTTCTTGTATATAGTGATATGGAGCATGCTGGTATAACCTGGGTATCTTCTGTATATAATTATATATGTACAGCTGGTATAAGTTATACATCTTCTTGTATATAGTGATATGGAGCATGCTGGTATAACCTGGGTATCTTCTGTATATAATTATATATGTACAGCTGGTTATAAGTTATATATCTTCCTGTATATAGTGATATGGAGCATGCTGGTATAACCTGGGTATCTTCTGTATATAATTATATATGTACAGCTGGTATAAGTTATACATCTTCTTGTATATAGTGATATGGAGCATGCTGGTATAACCTGGGTATCTTCTGTATATAATTATATATGTACAGCTGGTATAAGTTATACATCTTCCTGTATATAGTGATATGGAGCATGCTGGTATAAACTGGGTATCTTCTGTATATAATTATATATGTACAGCTGGTATAAGTTATACATCTTCTTGTATATAGTGATATGGAGTATGCTGGTATAACCTGGGTATCTTCTGTATATAATTATATATGTACAGCTGGTATAAGTTATACATCTTCTTGTATATAGTGATATGGAGCATGCTGGTATAACCTGGGTATGTTCTGTATATAATTATATATGTACAGCTGGTATAAGTTATACATCTTCCTGTATATAGTGATATGGAGCATGCTGGTATAACCTGGGTATCTTCTGTATATAATTATATATGTACAGCTGGTATAAGTTATATATCTTCTTGTATATAGTGATATGGAGCATGCTGGTATAACCTGGGTATCTTCTGTATATAATTATATATGTACAGCTGGTATAAGTTATACATCTTCTTGTATATAGTGATATGGAGCATGCTGGTATAACCTGGGTATCTTCTGTATATAATTATATATGTACAGCTGGTATAAGTTATACATCTTCTTGTATATAGTGATATGGAGCATGCTGGTATAACCTGGGGATCTTCTGTATATAATTATATATGTACAGCTTGTATAAGTTATACATCTTCTTGTATATAGTGATATGGAGTATGCTGGTATAACCTGGGTATCTTCTGTATATAATTATCTATGTACAGCTGGTATAAATTATACATCTTCTTGTATATAGTGATATGGAGCATGCTGGTGTAACCTGGGTATCTTCTGTATATAATTATATATGTACAGCTGGTATAAGTGATACATCTTCTTGTATATAGTGATATGGAGCATGCTGGTATAACCTGGGTATCTTCTGTATATAATTATATATGAACAGCTGGTATAAGTTATACATCTTCTTGTATATAGTGATATGGAGCATGCTGGTATAACCTAGGTATCTTCTGTATATAATTATATATGTACAGCTGGTATAAGTTATACATCTTCCTGTATATAGTGATATGGAGCATGCGGGTATAACCTGGGTATCTTCTGTATATAATTATATATGTACAGCTGGTATAAGTTATACATCTTCTTGTATATAGTGATATGGAGCATGCTGGTATAACCAGGGTATCTTCTGTATATAATTATATATGTACAGCTGGTATAAGTTATACATCTTCTTGTATATAGTGATATGGAGCATGCTGGTATAACCTGGGTATCTCCTGTATATAATTATATATGTACAGCTGGTATAAGTTATACATCTTCTTATATATAGTTATATGGAGCATGCTGGTATAACCTGGGTATCTTCTGTATATAATTATATATGTACAGCTGGTATAAGTTATACATCTTCTTGTATATAGTGATATGGAGCATGCTGGTATAACCTAGGTATCCTCTGTATATAATTATATATGTACAGCTGGTATAAGTTATACATCTTCTTGTATATAGTGATATGTAGCATGTTGGTATAACCTGGGCATCTCCTGTATATAATTATATATGTACAGCTGGTATAAGTTATACATCTTCTTGTATATAGTGATATGGAGCATGCTGGTATAACCTGGGTATCTCCTGTATATAATTATATATGTACAGCTGGTATAAGTTATACATCTTCCTGTATATAGTGATATGGAGCATGCTGGTATAACCTGGGTATCTTCTCTATATAATTATATATGTACAGCTGGTATAAGTTATACATCTTCTTGTATATAGTGATATGGAGCATGCTGGTATAACCTGGGTATCTTCTGTATATAATTATATATGTACAGCTGGTATAAGTTATACATCTTCTTGTATATAGTGATATGGAGTATGCTGGTATAACCTGGGTATCTTCTGTATATAATTATATATGTACAGCTGGTATAAGTTATACATCTTCCTGTATATAGTGATATGGAGCATGCTGGTATAACCTGGGTATCTTCTGTATATAATTATATATGTACAGCTGGTATAAGTTATACATCTTCTTGTATATAGTGATATGGAGCATGCTGGTATAACCTAGGTATCCTCTGTATATAATTATATATGTACAGCTGGTATAAGTTATACATCTTCTTGTATATAGTGATATGTAGCATGTTGGTATAACCTGGGCATCTCCTGTATATAATTATATATGTACAGCTGGTATAAGTTATACATCTTCTTGTATATAGTGATATGGAGCATGCTGGTATAACCTGGGTATCTCCTGTATATAATTATATATGTACAGCTGGTATAAGTTATACATCTTCCTGTATATAGTGATATGGAGCATGCTGGTATAACCTGGGTATCTTCTCTATATAATTATATATGTACAGCTGGTATAAGTTATACATCTTCTTGTGTATAGTGATATGGAGCATGCTGGTATAACCTGGGTATCTTCTGTATATAATTATATATGTACAGCTGGTATAAGTTATACATCATCTTGTATATAGTGATATGGAGCATGCTGGTATAACCTGGGTATCTTCTGTATATAATTATATATGTACAGCTGGTATAAGTTATACATCTTGTATATAGTGATATGGAGCATGCTGGTATAACCTGGGTATCTTCTGTATATAATTATATATGTACAGCTGGTATAAGTTATACATCTTCTTGTATATAGTGATATGGAGCATGCTGGTATAACCTGGGTATCTTCTGTATATAATTATATATGTACTGCTGGTATAAGTTATACATCTTCCTGTATATAGTGATATGGAGCATGCTGGTATAACCTGGGTATCTTCTGTATATAATTATATATGTACAGCTGGTATAAGTGATACATCTTCTTGTATATAGTGATATGGAGCATGCTGGTATAACCTGGGTATCTTCTGTATATAATTATATATGTACAGCTGGTATAAGTTATACATCTTCTTGTATATAGTGATATGGAGCATGCTGGTATAACCTGGGTATCTTCTGTATATAATTATATATGTACTGCTGGTATAAGTTATACATCTTCCTGTATATAGTGATATGGAGCATGCTGGTATAACCTGGGTATCTTCTGTATATAATTATATATGTACAGCTTGTATAAGTTATACATCTTCTTGTATATAGTGATATGGAGCATGCTGGTATAACCTGGGTATCTTCTGTATATAATTATATATGTACAGCTGGTATAAGTTATACATCTTCTTGTATATAGTGATATGGAGCATGCTGGTATAACCTGGGTATCTTCTGTATATAATTATATATGTACTGCTGGTATAAGTTATACATCTTCCTGTATATAGTGATATGGAGCATGCTGGTATAACCTGGGTATCTCCTGTATATAATTATATATGTACAGCTGGTATAAGTTATACATCTTCTTGTATATAGTGATATGGAGCATGCTGGTATAACCTGGGTATCTTCTGTATATAATTATATATGTACAGCTGGTATAAGTTATACATCTTCTTGTATATAGTGATATGGAGCATGCTGGTATAACCTGGGTATCTTCTGTATATAATTATATATGTACAGCTGGTATAAGTTATACATCTTCCTGTATATAGTGATATAGAGCATGCTGGTATAACCTGGGTATCTTCTGTATATAATTATATATGTACAGCTGGTATAAGTTATACATCTTCTTGTATATAGTGATATGGAGCATGCTGGTATAACCTGGGTATCTTCTGTATATAATTATATATGTACTGCTGGTATAAGTTATACATCTTCCTGTATATAGTGATATGGAGCATGCTGGTATAACCTGGGTATCTTCTGTATATAATTATATATGTACAGCTGGTATAACCTGGGCATCGTCTAGTATATATTTACAGCTAGTACACATTATAACAGCCCCACATCCTGGGCAGCGCTGGTTTGGGGGGGCTGGTCTGGTAACATTATGACTGTAGGTGGGGGGCTGCTCTGGTAACATTATGACTGTAGGTGGGGGGCTGCTCTGGTAACATTATGACTGTAGGTGGGGGGCTGCTCTGGTAACATTATGACTGTAGGTGGGGGGCTGCTCTGGTAACATTATGACTGTAGGTGGGGGGGTGCTCTGGTAACATTATGACTGTAGGTGGGGGGGTGCTCTGGTAACATTATGACTGTAGGTGGGGGGCTGCTCTGGTAACATTATGACTGTAGGTGGGGGGCTGCTCTGGTAACATTATGACTGTAGGTGGGGGGCTGCTCTGGTAACATTATGACTGTAGGTGTCACACTCTGGACTCCTTGACTATTCTGGCCTCTTCTCATGATTTCCTCAGTGCTGCACCACAAGGTTCCTATTGTATGAACTCCAACGCCCTGCACTGGAACGCTCAGCTGTTCCGTCTTATGGGGCTGCCGCGCTGGGATCCTGAGGTTAGTGCAGGCGGTCAAGGCCAGGAGTCTCCATCGTCCACTGGGAAAGGAGGATTGGGGCTGGACAAGGAGTAGGGATGACATCCTGCAGCACAATAAGAGTCTTGTTCCACATCTGCCTCTAGTTCCAGTGATCTTCTTTGGCCTTTTAGCTAGAACTAGTGACATCATCATGCCTGGTGCAGTGACATCACAGAACATGAGCTGCTCTGCCAATCAGCTGCCTCATATAGTCAAAAGCCATCAGTAGGGCAGTAACTAATCTGCTCCACAGAAAACTTCAGGTGGGGGTCCACCATAGTAACCCCTCATCAATCTAGGGCAGGAGGGGCACTGCCTGATTACTCCACTGCCCCATTACCACTGTGCAGTAATTTAAAGGGCCAGTCCCGTTTTGCATAATAAAACGTTCCGAAACTTCCTAATATAGTTTGTGTTTTAATTCTTCACTATTTTCAAGATCTCTGCTTGCTGGCAGTGAATGAGAACATTCTGGTTCACATCCAGAGGCTGAAAAACCTTTACAGACATAATGCTTCTCACAGCTGAGGTTTTGCTACAATGTATCAATCTAGACAATCCTCTGTGAGGGAAACACATCAGCTGCACAAGTCTCTCTCCTGTCCTGACAGCTTGTTACAATGTATCAGGGCAAGTAAAATGTATCAGAGGGAGTCCAGGCTGTTTAGCTCAGAGGTCATGCTGCAAAAAAAATTTGATCCTCGGAAATCAAGAATCCGCTAAAAATGAGGACGTTCCCACCCCCAATATGATACAGGACCGCGAAGGACACCACATAATACAGGAACAGGAAGGTCCGCAAATGAAAGATCTGGGAGATACCATATTGCACAATTTATAGAATATTATGGTCGTTTTTCGCTGAAATGCATTAACTCCTCGGTGGCTTGTGGGCGGTCATGTGGACGTGTGTGTGTGTCCACGTATTGACTGGTGTGTGGCCATGGGAGTAACATATACAAGACTAGATTCATCCGCACTGTTGGTTTCGGGATGGCCCGGTGACCAAAAACAGCTCACAATAGTTTCCAATATGGCTGCCTAAGGTCGCAGGGAACAGCAGCTCTGGAGAAGAAGCTGCTGCCCTGACAAGTGACCTACAGAGAACAGGAAGAAGCGTGGAGGATGTGTTCATATTTAGAGGAGATGCCCTTTAAGACATCGTACTGGGGAAAAATGGTTGAAAAGGAGGAAAGTGGAGAAAATGTATTTACCCGCAGGGAATAAACAGATTAGAAATGTGTTTTATGACACGAAGGAGCGATCCAATTTACAGTCCCGGCTGCTTTATATGGAATGTTCCTGCTCATAGATGGGACAAATCCAAACATGAGAGTTACAGGATAAGAGAGATAGATAGATAGATAGATAGATAGATAGATAGATAGATAGATAGATAGATAGATAGATAGATAGATAGATAGATAGATAGATAGATATGAGATAGATATGAGATAGATAGATAGATAGATAGATAGATAGATAGATAGATAGATAGATAGATAGATAGATAGATAGATAGATAGATAGATAGATAGATAGATAGATAGATAGATAGATAGATAGATAGATAGATAGATATAGATAGAGATAGATATGAGATAGATAGATAGATAGATAGATAAGAGATAGATAGATAGATAGATAGATAGATAGATAGATAGATAGATAGATAGATAGATAGATAGATAGATAGATATGAGATAGATATGAGATAGATAGATAGATATGAGCTAGATAGATAGATAGATAGATAGATAGATAGATAGATAGATAGATAGATAGATAGATAGATAGATAGATAGATAGATAGATAGATAGATAGATAGATAGATATGAGATAGATAGATATGAGATAGATAGATATGAGATAGATATGAGATAGATAGATATGAGATAGATAGATATGAGATAGATAGATAGATAGATAGATAGATAGATAGATAGATAGATAGATAGATAGATAGATAATCGTACTGTGGTCTCTAGAATTGGATCTACATTATGAACACGGTTTGTTTGATTGTCTAGACTAGATACAATTGTAACAAACCCTCAGCTGTGAGGAAAGGTTATGAACAAGAATGATCCCATCACTGACAGCAAGCAGAGACCTTGAGAATGGTGAGGAATTGAAACACAAAGTACAATAGAAAGTTGTAGATGGGTAAGATTTGTAGTGCGGGTGCGGATGATGGGAGTTGTGATACTTCCCCTCAGGTATTACACAGCACGACCCTGTTCTGCTTTCTTGGAAGAAATCACGCACTTTCTGGCAGACGGTTTTGTCTCAGGTATTTCCCTTTATACAGTAACATCATTCCCAGCACGAAGCTGAACATTGCCTAAAAATGGACGAGCCCCTCCCCCGGCACCCACGAAGCTCCTCACTGTCCTCTATAAGGGAGAGCTACTACATGTAGGAGATGCTGAGGGGAGTAGTGTGGTGATAGTCCAAGTACACAACCCAGGACCAGCGCCTGAGCACCTGTTATTGAGTCGGTGTATCTAAACCTGTCGTGTGATACTGTCTGCTGAGCCGTGTATCTAATCCTATGTGTGATACTGTCTGCTGAGCTGTGTATCTAATCCTATCATGTGTGATACTGTCTGCTGAGTCGTGTATCTAATCCTATCATGTGTGATACTGTCTGCTGAGCCGTGTATCTAATCCTATCATGTGTGATACTGTCTGCTGAGCCGTGTATCTAATCCTATCATGTGTGATACTGTCTGCTGAGCCGTGTATCTAATCCTATCATGTGTGATACTGTCTGCTGAGCCGTGTATCTAATCCTATCATGTGTGGTACTGTCTGCTGAGCTGTGTATCTAATCCTATCATATGTGGTACTGTCTGCTGAGCCCTGTATCTAATCCTATCATGTGTGATACTGTCTGCTGAGCTATGTATCTAATCCTATCATGTGTGATACTGTCTGCTGAGCCGTGTATCTAATCCTATCATATGTGGTACGGTCTGATTGACCTGTACATGGCGTTCAGTTCTTTGGCGCGGAGGATTATTATTTACGTGTTGACGGTGGCGGTTTCATAGATAACCCGTTATGCAGATATTATAAGCTCGCTGCCCGCGGTATCGGCACCCCCGGGGTATATAATCCTTTTTTCATATTTGAGAAGATTTTTATTAGGGGATTTAATAACATATAATTACAGCTGAGAGAAATAACGGCAGAACAATGGCGGAGAACGCCGGGGGCGAGCGCAAAACACAAAGAGAAGACGAGAAGAAAGAAGTGAAAAACGGAGACAGAATCAACAGCGGCGAGATCAGCCGGCGCAGGAATCTGCGAGAACGCCACTGGGGTCACTTGGGCGCTAATACATGATAAATAAAGCCGGCCCCTTCTTCTTGAAGTGGGCGGGGCCATTAGGGGGTGGGGTTTAATAGGTTTCCATTGCAGGCAGAGTAGTAGGGGAAGGTTTCTGCTGCAGAAAGCTGCCCCCCCCCCCCTCCCAGACGTCACACGTATTGTTTTTCCTGCACTGGCCGAATACACATACAGTGCACTCGTATATTAGATCAGAGTTGGGTCACATGACTGGAGGCAATCGCAGTCACTGTTAATCATTTTATACCTTCGTGTCCCTTTAAATAGTGACAATAAATCCCTTGTCCTTTTCAGTATATTTTATCTTGACCGATTCTCCAGTTTCTTGGCCTAACATAAAACCGACCCCCATCATCCTCTCCATGACCTCACAGGGAACAATTTCCAAATCATCCACGAGGCCTGGAAAAAGTCTCCGCGTAAAGAGAAGGACGCGATGCCAGCCAGTGTGTAAAATACGAGAATATTCCATCAGAGTAACGTGATTGGGCTTTTCTGGATGCCAGCCGATATGTGCCCACATCACCCGTCTCTCAATAACAGTCCTATCATGTGACCCATACTCACCCCCTCTCCTCCCAAACTCTTAATAACCTTTCAGGGAATTATTGAGGCTCCTCTCCAGAGTCTATGTGCAGCATCTTTCTAACTTCTTGGTAAACTTGTGCTTCTACACAGCAGTCAATCTAAGCAAGCAGTGCTGCAGTGTAAAGCATGGGAGATCATTAGCCTGTGTCTCAAATAATACACAAGGTAAAAAAGGCAGAGTTCAGAGTACTATAACACTCCAAAAGACAATGAACTTAAGTTGAGTTATTGATCATAGCTGTGTTGTAATAGAGTAAAACTGTAGTGTAAATCATGGGGGACAAAAAGCAGTGTAAGCCACAAACCAATAGCAAATGCAGCGAAGCTGGAGTCACACATAATAATTGTGCTCTATAAAGTAGAGGTGCAGTGTAGAACATGAAGAGCAGCATCCTTACCATTTTCTGAGACAGAAAATGGGTTTCAGACTACCTGAGACTCTTATAATAGAGCAGAGCTGCAGTGTAAATCATGGGGCAGCAACAAAGCAGCAAATTGAGTTTACGATGAGATAAGAGGTAGTTTGAGACTATCTCAGACTCCTGTAGACAATGCAGCTAAGTGGTGTCACTAATCATAGCTGTGTAATAACGGAGCAGTGCTGCAGTGTAAAGCATAGGGCAGCAACAAAGCAGCAGATTAAAACTCAGATGAGACAGGAGCGGGTTTCAGACTACCTCAGACTGCTGTAGACAATGTAGCCAAGCTGGAATCCCCGATCATAGCTGTGTAATAATGGAGCAGTGCTGCAGTGTAAAGCACAGATCAGCAACAAAGAAGCAGATTGAGCCTCGGATGAGATAGTTGGTTGGTTTGTAGACTACCTCAGACTCCTATAGACAATGCCGTTAGGCTGGAGTCATTGTGCCACGGATGGTGATGACCCATATGGAACCTGCCCGCCGTCTCTTTACATAGATCTTACATACTGATATCATTTATAATACACAGGCGCAGCGGGTGTCTGCTGACATATCAATGTGCTGATGCCGTCTCGGTTTCTCTGTTCATTTTCGGGTGTTGTAGGTGCGTCCAGGGTGATTCACCATTCCGTAGGGTTGGTGCGTCGCGTATGGCGGTCATGACGAGCATTTCCTGCAGTGTTTGCTATTTTACATACCGGTCGTGGAATTGTTTGCATTGTTCTGGGGACACTCAGTATACAAAGTAACAATCGGGTAATGCAGAGCTAGGACGGCGAGGGTGTAGCGAGAGAAGGAGCCAATCACACAGCGAATGTAACATGACAGGACGCAATGTAACAATGTTTATGTGTTGATTCATTCTATATTATTCCTCATCATCCTCATCATCTGCGTCTTCTTTGTTCTAGAAAAATTCATGGAATTTGACTTAAACGACCAAGAAGAGATCGGTAAGTGACTTCACGGCCAGAATATTCCACAAGAATGGCCGCCATTACAGATCTCATATGACTGGTCACCCAGCTTTCCCAGAGGCCTGAAAGGCAAACCTGCCCAGATATGCAATGATAGATTTGGTCATATTGATTTTAATCAAGTTTTGCCAGAAATAGAATTGCATTTTAAGAATAAAAGTCCCCCAAAAACTATTTTTACATTTATTGATGACTGTGTTACCCTTTTATCATATTCCATTGTTAGTAAATTTGATACAATGTTACTTTGATGTTGGTAGCGCACAGGTCGCATCATGTGACTCCACGAGACTCTGTCCACCCCCTAATCTGCGTACCCCAGTTTACAGATCTATCCCCTCCTCCCAAACTCTCTGTGTTGGCTGATGACACTACAGAACTGATCCCTACTAATGTACTGACCTTCTTCTAGACATGATGGGACTCAAGATGATGATGGAGAAACTCGGAGTACCCAAAACACATCTAGAAGTAAAAAAGATGATAGCGGAAGTGACAGGAGGGATCAGCGACGCCATCAGCTACCGAGACTTTATCAAGATGCTGCTGGGAAAGAGATCCTCAATCCTCAAAATGTAAGTAACGCTCACTATAAAATAGCATCTAAGACTACAGCGAATGTGACTACTGCCCCCTATGTACAAGAATATAACTACTATAATACTGCCCCCTATATACAAGAATATAACTACTATAATACTGCCCCTATATACAAGAATATAACTACTATAATACTGCCCCCTATATACAAGAATATAACTACTATAATACTGCTCCTATATACAAGAATATAACTACTATAATACTGCTCCTATATACAAGAATATAACTGCTATAATAACACTGCTCCTATACACAAGAATATAACTACTATAATACTGCCCCCTATGTACAAGAATATAACTACTATAATACTGCCCCCTATATACAAGAATATAACTACTATAATACTACTCCTATATACAAGAATATAACTACTATAATACTACTCCTATATACAAGAATACAACTACTATAATACTGCCCATATATACAAGAATACAACTACTATAATACTGCCCATATATACAAGAATATAACTACTATAATACTGCCCCCTATGTACAAGAATATAACTACTATAATACTGCTCCTATATACAGGAATATAACTACTATAATACTGCTCCTATATACAAGAATATAACTACTATAATACTGCCCCTATATACAAGAATATAACTACTATAATACTGCTCCTATATACAAGAATATAACTAATATAATACTGCCCCTATATACAAGAATATAACTACTATAATACTGCTCCCTATATACAAGAATATAACTACTATAATACTGCCCCTATATACAAGAATATAACTACTATAATACTGCTCCTATATACAAGAATATAACTACTATAATACTGCTACTATATACAAGAATATAAATCCTATAATACTGTCCCTATATACAAGAATATAACTACTATAATACTGCTACTATATACAAGAATATAACTACTATAATACTGCCCCCTATATACAGGAATATAACTACTATAATACTGCCTCCTATGTACAAGAATATAACTACTATAATACTGCTCCTATATACAAGAATATAACTACTATAATACTGCTACTATATACAAGAATATAACTACTATAATACTGCTCCTATATACAAGAATATAACTACTATCATACTGCTCCTATATACAAGAATATAACTACTATAATACTGCTACTATATACAAGAATATAACTACTATAATACTGCTCCTATATACAAGAATATAACTACTATAATACTGCTCCTATATACAAGAATATAACTACTATCATACTGCTCCGATATACAAGAATATAACTACTATAATACTGCCCCCTATATACAAGAATATAACTACTATAATACTGCTCCTATATACAAGAATATAACTACTATAATACTGCCCCCTATGTACAAGAATATAACTACTATCATACTGCTCCTATATACAAGAATATAACTACTATAATACTGCTCCTATATACAAGAATATAACTACTATAATACTGCCCCCTATATACAAGAATATAACTACTATAATACTGCTCCTATATACAAGAATATAACTACTATAATACTGCCCCTATATACAAGAATATAACTACTATAATACTGCCCCTATATACAAGAATATAACTACTATAATACTGCTCCCTATATACAAGAATATAACTACTATAATACTGCCCCTATATACAAGAATATAACTACTATAATACTGCCCCTATATACAAGAATATAACTACTATAATACTGCCCCCTATATACAAGAATATAACTACTATAATACTGCCCCCTATATACAAGAATATAACTACTATAATACTGCTCCTATATACAATATAACTACTATAATACTGCCTCCTATATACAAGAATATAACTACTATAATACTGCCCCCTATATACAAGAATATAACTACTATAATACTGCCCCTATATACAAGAATATAACTACTATAATACTGCCTCCTATATACAAGAATATAACTACTATAATACTGCTCCCTATATACAAGAATATAACTACTATAATACCACCCCTATATACAAGAATATAACTACTATAATACTGCTCCTATATACAAGAATATAACTACTATAATACTGCCCCTATATACAAGAATATAACTACTATAATACTGCTCCCTATATACAAGAATATAACTACTATAATACTGCCCCCTATATACAAGAATATAACCACTATAATACTGCTTCCTATATACAAGAATATAACTACTATAATACTGCCCCTATATACAAGAATATAACTACTATAATACTGCTCCTATATACAAGAATATAACCACTATAATACTGCTTCCTATATACAAGAATATAACTACTATAATACTGCCTCCTATATACAAGAATATAACTACTATAATACTGCCTCCTATATACAAGAATATAACTACTATAATACTGCCCCCTATATACAAGAATATAACTACTATAATACTGCTCCTATATACAAGAATATAACTACTATAATACTGCTCCTATATACAAGAATATAACCACTATAATACTGCCTCTATATACAAGAATATAACTACTATAATACTGCTCCTATATACAAGAATATAACCACTATAATACTGCCTCTATATACAAGAATATAACGACTATAATACTGCTCCCTATATACAAGAATATAACTACTATAATACTGCCCCCTATATACAAGAATATAACTACTATAATACTGCCCCTATATACAAGAATATAACTACTATAATACTGCCCCTATATACAAGAATATAACTACTATAATACTGCCCCTATATACAAGAATATAACTACTATAATACTGCCCCTATATACAAGAATATAACTACTATAATACTGCCCCCTATATACAAGAATATAACTACTATAATACTGCCCCTATATACAAGAATATAACTACTATAAGGGTATGTTCACACGAGGGCGTCCGTTACGGATGAAATTACGGGGATGTTTCAGACTGAAAACATCCCCGTAATTTCAGCCGTACCGGCATGTGCAGGCGCTTGAACGCCGCGTCAATTACGGACGTAATTGGCGCTGCTATTCATTGGAGTCAATGAATAACGGCTCCAATTACGCCCAAAGAAGTGACAGGTCACTTCTTTGACGCGGGCATCTATTTACGCGCCGTCATTTGACAGCGGTGCGTAAATTACGCCTCGTGTGAACAGACAAACGTCTGCCCATTACTTTCAATGGGCAGATGTTTGTCAACGCTATTGAGGCGCTATTTCCAGACATAATTCGGGGCAAAAACGCCCGAATTACGTCCGTAATTAGTGCGTGTGAACATACCCTAAGGGTATATTCACACGGCCTATTTTCAGCCATTTCTCGGGCCGTAAACGCCCGAAAAATCGGAAGCAGTACGCCTCCAAACATCTGCCCATTGATTTCAATGGGAAAAACGGCGTTCTGTTACGACCGGCCGTTTGTTTACGCGGCCGTTTTGAAAAACGACCGCGTAAAGAAATGGCCTCGAAAAAGAAGTGCAGGTCACTCGTTGGGACGTTTTTGGAGCCGTTTTTCATAGACTCTATTGAAAACAGCTCCAAAAATGGCCGCAAAAAACGCAACGAAAATCGCGTATGGGTTAAAAAACGTCTGATAATCAGGAGGTGTTTTCAGCCGTTTTTGACTCAGCGTGTGAACAGAGCCTAATCCTGCCCCTATGCATTACACGTGACCTGCCTCTGTTATACTTCGGTGTTGTTCGGACAGCTGGCAGCAGGT
The DNA here is from genome assembly GCF_050947455.1 of Rhinoderma darwinii. Classification (NCBI taxonomy): domain Eukaryota; kingdom Metazoa; phylum Chordata; class Amphibia; order Anura; family Rhinodermatidae; genus Rhinoderma; species Rhinoderma darwinii. Next base: position 3,728,405 of record NC_134694.1, read on the forward strand.
GCTGTATACATTCGGCGATGGTAACACGACTCCTGGGTTTAGTGGAGACATTTGGAGCAGTTTTGGTGGTGAACATTATGGTTTTCTCTTGTGGTGACAGTGTAGCACAGCAGCAGCTGTGTGGCAGCGTCACGTCACGACCTGGGCCGCACATTTGCTGCTGAACACTTGTCTCATCTCAGCCGCAGGTCCCACAAACACTTCATATACTTGTACTACTCACCCTCATAGGACGGCAGACCGGTCAGCTAGACACTCTGTGCAAATTCCATTGGCTGAGCAACCTGGAGATGAAAGAGTTAAGAATTTTAGCTATTTCTTTAAGAAAGAGTGCACATAGTTATTCAGGCCCCACATCCCATTGTCTGCAAAACAACACTAAATGTAGCAAGGAAGCTTCAGGCAATTCGAATAGAAATATGTTTTATACTCTAGTCACACCTAAAGCTGCATCAACAATTTTGCTGGTTCCCCTTGAAAACAGACTGAGTTTATCTGTGCTTTGCTGTCAGACATGTGACTCAACAGCTCGGATTGAGCTCCCACAATGGAGAATTGTGAATGCAGCTTTGGAGGTGACTAGAGTAGAAGACATGATATAACTCAGGATGGGTACAAGGTAAGTAAAGCAACGTTACTGAACACTTTAGATCAGTGCAGCATCAGTTAGCAAGAATGAAGTGAAGCGGGAGGCTCTGTGTACGGCCGTGACCCGGGGGTTAATGTTATTCATTCCTGGCACGTGCTGCCCGCTGCTGTTTATGGAGTGTGGGCATCTCATTCCTCTCTAGTGTGTAGGTTGCCCGCATGGTCACTTGGAATGTGCTGGGTCATGTGACTCGTATTACAGAGCAGCTGGCGGCAGCTGGTAGTACCCTGCCTGCCCTCTCATGCACCCACCAGATTGTTGAGCCAATCAGGAAGCCAGTGCCAGGCACATCAAGGCCATGAGCTGTGACACCCAGCTGGGGAAGTAGTGCCAATGAAGGAGCACCCCCATCACCACCCGTGTAACACGTGCCACCAAGATCATACAAACCGAAATACCTGCATATAATGTTCAGTTACATACATCTACTCCAGTCACATCCAGAGCTGCACTGACAATTCTGCTACTTTCAAGTTAGCTCCCAGGCTCATATCCCTCTGCTAGTTCAGTGTATGTATAACGCATTATGGGAGATATTGTGTGCAGCTCTGGGGGTGACTAGAGTATAAAACAAGATATAAACACGGATGCCAGATGTGATCCTATGGGATCGTTCGTGGTTTCCATTTTTACGCCGGATGGAGATTGTTGCACGCAGCGGTTTTCTGTCCCTCTGGTTATTGAAAAGATCCTATTATTTAGGCCGAATTCAGACGACCGCAGTACACGCCGCGTGACGCCTATTAAAACCACGGCGGTCAGACGGACGCATGTATTTCAACGGAGCGCGTGAAGGGTCCGCGGAACAATAGAACATGTCCTATTATCTTCCGTTTTCACGGACTCCTCCCTAGACTCACGTCTATGTCGATCCGTGAAAGCGGGACCCGCATGGCGACAATGCGGATGTGAAAAACAACCATTTTTCGCGTCTGAGTTTCCCCACGTTGGTGTGAATAAGGCCTTATGCAAATTTTTCCTGCAGCGTTTCAGCAGTTTGTGCTCCAGAGCTGCTCTTCCTAAGCCACAATCAGCCATTATGTAGATTACAGAGAGCGATCTCTGGTCACCGGGTCACCCAGAAAGAGCTGCCACACTAGAGAGTAATGTCCACATGACAGCCCACATACACCTGGAGCAATCATGGTGAGAACCGATAATCACAGCCCGTCAGTAAGAAACGATCCTGCACGTTGTGTGATCACTGACCCATCAACAGTGACAGGAGGTATCCGAGCCTCACCCACCAGTTAGATACACCCACATACTGTACCCACAGCAAATCTTTAATATACACCCGGAATAATCCCAGAAATGACAATGTCTTCCTCCTTGTCAGAGCAGAGGGGAACGTGTTCTACCACATGACTGGTGCCAAGTGTGTAGGCTGCCGAGCACTTAAAGGGGAACTCCATACAGAGCAGACACTTCCCCTTCTTGATTTCCCTGTGGAGGCTTTTTACATTTCATACAGATTACACTATAACATCTATTCAGTGCCACATCTGCCATAGAGGGGGTGCGGACCAACGCCAAATGCCCCATGTGCTGATTATGAATTTGCGTCAGGGGCTCTTTAAGACTTGGGTCCTTCAGCAAATATATAAGGACCTGCAGCACTGTAGATATTTGAAATCCTCACCATTTTCAAAATATTTATTTGCTGTCAGTGAATGGAAACATTTATTGCCTAAATCCAGACACTGAAAATCTGTACAGATCTAAGGCTTATCACAGCTGACAAGCTGCTACAATGTATCAGAGTAGATGACCGCTATCAGCGCGGGGAGTCCAGGACATTAGGGAGATTTGTGCTGTTGCTTTGTTTATCTCACAGAGGATTGTCTAGACTGGATACAATTGTAACAAACCCTCAGCTGTGAAAAGGATTAGGTAAGGACAGGTTTTCAGCCTGTGGATATAAACAAAAATGTTCCACTATCTCTGCATACTGTCAGTGAATGGGAGTGAAACAAAATCTGTAAGAAAAGTAGCAGAACTTTTTGTGTTACAATATTGAAGCTTCATTTACGTAGACGGTACTGACCCTTTAATTGTTGCTTTACTTATATATCACATGCGATATGATGTCACATGGCTGAAATTTTTTGCAAAATCGCAACAAGATGGCCCGATGAGAGTTTAGAAAAAAATTGCTGCAAAATATGCAAATTAAACCGCTACATGTGAACACAGCCTATATCACCCCCATCTCTTGGATCCTCCTAGGTATAGGCTGTGTATATGTGTAGTAGTGCTGCGATTCTTTCGACGTTGTGCGGCCGCTGACAGTATCGGGGTACATGGAGAATGCTGCCTACAACAATCCACCGGCTCCCACGCAGACAACAATGGCGCCGCAGCGAACAACCAACGCCTGCCCCCAGCTTATATACAATGAATAGAGACATTTAACGGCTGCCAGATCCACGAGGAGGGAAGAGCTTCCTCAATACCGTCCCTGCACCACACTGCAGCAGCAGAATTCATTGCAGCATTGACCCAACTGTATAAGATGAGAACATGATAGGATGAGATACTGTCTGCTGAGCTGGTGTATCACACATGATAGGATTAGATACACAGCTCAGCAGACAGTATCACACATGATAGGATTAGATACACAGCTCAGCAGACAGTATCACACATGATAGGATTAGATACACGGCTCAGAAGACAGCATCACACATGATAGGATTAGATACACAGCTCAGCAGACAGCATCACACATGATAGGATTAGATACAGCAGCTCAACAGACAGTATCACACATGATAGGATTAGATACCCCGGCTCAGCAGACAGTATCACACATGATAGGATTAGATACAGCGGCTCAACAGACAGCATCACACATGATAGGATTAGATACATGGCTCAGCAGACAGCATCACACATGATAGGATTAGATACATGGCTCAGCAGACAGTATCACACATGATAGGATTAGATACAGCAGCTCAGCAGACAGTATCACACATGATAGGATTAGATACAGCAGCTCAGCAGACAGTATCACACATGATAGGATTAGATACAGCGGCTCAGCAGACAGTATCACACATGATAGGATTAGATACATAGCTCAGCACACAGTATCACATGATAAGATTAGATACACAGCTCAGCAGACAGTATCACACATGATAGGATTAGATACATGGCTCAGCAGACAGTATCACACATGATAGGATTAGATACATGGCTCAGCAGTCAGTATCACACATGATAGGATTAGATACACGGCTCACTGCCCCTGGATTTTACTTTGCAATAATTTTAAGGTCAGGGTAGAATGTCATGTGACCCTCCTTGGCTCTGCGGATTGGCTGAATGGGCTCACATGGGGAGGGGCTTATGTAACAACCCATTTTCTAGCCTCCTGATAGGTCCTAGGTTGGGGCAGTTATGTGGTGTGATAGCGCCCCCTAGTTCAGCATCTATAAATGTCATAGTGTAAAGGGGTCAGTGCCGGGGACAATATGAGGAAATATGAGACTCAACAAGTGTCCAGGACATGACACAGAACCTCATTGTCTCCGGAGATGTGGAGGGTGACGGGGGTAACAGGTGCGCCAAAGCGAATGTCCCCCTCCCCGTGCGGAATTTTATCTTCTTTGGGAAAGAATATATTTTAACAAAACAAATGAAAATCAGGGAGAATAAAATAACGTATATCTGTAATACAACGGCTTTCCCAGAGCCCTGAACGGCAGATGTGCCCGATTGTGCGGTGACACACGGCCGCGGAAGTAATCGGATTTGCTATTCACTGCAGGAAAGTTGGATGATTATAGTATTTGGCACCCAGCTTTCCCAGGAGCAGATTAGCATTAATCAGAGCGTTGATGGCACCAGGTTTATCTCTACGCGTATCAGGAATCTCGTGCTTCGCTGTCACTTGGAGAGAAGTCTTGTGTTTGTCGCGGTTCCCGCGCTCCATCCATCCCAGCGCAGATCCAGGGCCGACATGGAGGGTGGAGCGCAGCTGGTGACAGCAGACACCGCACAATTAGCCGCTCCGGGAGGAATACTCGGGCGCAGACATAACACAGCTACATCTCTCGAGACACCAGATAAGGTTGTGTTTCCTCTAAGGAGCCGCGCCGGATTCATTCCTCGATTGAACAGGTGCAAAAACGGGAAAGACACATGGGGGAGGGGGTCCCTACAGGATGTAGTGTATATAGGATCATTAACCCCTCCAGATCCAGCTGAAACAATGAGTGTAATTACAGGCAGGCAGCAGAATGTTATCATGTAACTCTATGGGAGCTGTATATGCCTGTATGTAGTGAGCTCCCCCTAGTGGTGGCTGCAGACTGTAGAATGTTACCATTTAACTCTATGGGAGCTGTATATATCTATATGTAGCGAGCTCCCCCTAGTGGTGGCTGCAGGCAGCAGAATGTGATCATGTAACTCTATGGGAGCTGTATATACCTGTATGTAGTGAGCTCCCCTAGTGGTGACTGCAGGCAGCAGAATGTTCTCATGTAACTCTATGGGAGCTGTATATATCTGTATGTAGTGAGCTCCCCTAGTGGTGACTGCAGGCAGCAGAATGTGATCATGTAACTCTATGGGAGCTGTATATATCTGTATATAGTGAGCTCCCCCCTAGTGGTAACTGCAGGCAGCAGAATGTTATCATGTAACTCTATGGGAGCTGTATATATCTGTATGTAGTGAGTTCCCCCTAGTGGTGGCTGCAGGTAGCAGAATGTTATCATGTAACTCTATGGGAGCTGTATATATCTGTATGTAGTGAGCTCGCCCTAGTGGTGACTGCAGGCAGCAGAATGTTATCATGTAACTCTATGGGAGCTGTATATATCTGTATGTAGTGAGCTCCCCTAGTGGTGACTGCAGGCAACAGAATGTTATCATGTAACTCTATGGGAGCTGTATATATCTGTATGTAGTGAGCTCGCCCTAGTGGTGACTGCAGGCAGCAGAATGTTATCATGTAACTCTATGGGAGCTGTATATATCTGTATGTAGTGAGTTCCCCCTAGTGGTGGCTGCAGGTAGCAGAATGTTATCATGTAACTCTATGGGAGCTGTATATATCTGTATGTAGTGAGCTCGCCCTAGTGGTGACTGCAGGCAGCAGAATGTTATCATGTAACTCTATGGGAGCTGTATATATCTGTATGTAGTGAGCTCCCCTAGTGGTGACTGCAGGCAACAGAATGTTATCATGTAACTCTATGGGAGCTGTATATATCTGTATGTAGTGAGCTCGCCCTAGTGGTGACTGCAGGCAGCAGAATGTTATCATGTAACTCTATGGGAGCTGTATATGCCTGTATGTAGTGAGCTCCCCCTAGTGGTGGCTGCAGACTGTAGAATGTTACCATTTAACTCTATGGGAGCTGTATATATCTATATGTAGCGAGCTCCCCCTAGTGGTGGCTGCAGGCAGCAGAATGTGATCATGTAACTCTATGGGAGCTGTATATACCTGTATGTAGTGAGTTCCCCTAGTGGTGACTGCAGGCAGCAGAATGTTATCATGTAACTCTATGTGAGCTGTATATATCTGTATGTAGTGAGCTCCCCTAGTGGTGTCTGCAGGCAGCAGAATGTTATCATGTAACTCTATGGGAGCTGTATATATCTGTATGTAGTGAGCTCCCCTAGTGGTGACTGCAGGCAGCAGAATGTGATCATGTAACTCTATGGGAGCTGTATATACCTGTATGTAGTGAGCTCCCCCTAGTGGTGGCTGCAGGCAGCGGAATGTTATCATGTAACTCTATGGGAGCTGTATATACCTGTATGTTGTGAGCTCCCCCTAGTGGTGGCTGCAGGCAGCGGAATGTGATCATGTAACTCTATGGGAGCTGTATATATCTGTATGTAGTGAGCTCCCCCTAGTGGCGACCGCAGTAACTCTGCCCTAGTTCCCTCCTTTAGTATCCCTGCCACCAATGCCACGGGTCAGCGGGTAAATTACCAACATGGCTTTTTCTATGACTCCTCGAGGATTTACCACTCAGCTTTCCCAGAGTCCTGAGTGGATCTGCCTAGTTATGTATTGATGCATTAGCGTCAAGCTCAGGAGTCAGCCGGATGACATCCCTTGTGGGATCGGTAATGGCGGCCATATTAGTTGTCACCTGGCTTTCCCAGAATAACAATAATTTTAACCCCTTGATAGAAGAGGACCGGTGCGATTTCTGATTTTAGGGGTGCTCCTTCCCCCATGTGACCCTGCAGAGCTTCACTTCTCATTCCCCTTGATATTGGGGGGTCTCGGGATCACTGCTCATGGTGGCGGCGGTAGTACAGTGGAATTTCTAGAATTCTTATCTGAGTGGAAACATCGGGGTCTCTGTGATCAGGTAACGCGTCCCCTTTCAGAGCAGCAGGGTCTCACACAGCCGGTTCTGTCCTCCAGTTACTGTTGCGCGGTGTGGGAACAGTGCGGCCCTTTGTGCGGAGATCCCCCCTCCATCCCTCTCTGTTATCGGCTATTATCTCTGGGTGCATTAGAAGGCCGGGGTGGCGGAGACCCTCTCAGATGTGGCGCGCTGCCTAACCGCCCAACAATCCGTTTTCTGTGCGTCTTGTCATCTATCCCCCCCCCCCTTCCCCCAAGTGGCTTCTTTTAGAGCAGGAACAATCTCTTTCAATGCATTCCCATGGGGAGCCCCAATGTGAGATCTGTGAGAAGGGAACTGGGGGACACGGGGGAGGGGCAGGCGGACACGGGGGAGGGGCAGGCTGGCAGCTCTTGTCTGGGGTCTGCAGGATGTCTTATTGCTGCCGCTGCATGGAGGAGGCAGAATACAGAAATGAGAAAATGATGTGAAGGGGCCGATAAATTGTGTGTGTACAGCTTTAAGAGAAGCCGTGTCTGATCATCATGCTGCCTAATATGAAACTCGCCACTAAGGGTTAAAAACAAGAACAACTGGTTACAAGACGCAATCAGCACCAAAAGAAAGCAACAGGCGGCAGGTCCACCGCTCAGGGGGTCCAAAGGTGGGCACAGGGGTCAACAATCAGCAGCCTTGCTGCAATGTCTCTATATGGGAGCCTTAAAGAGACAGGAAATCTTTAGCCAATTTTAATTTTATTTGCTGTGCAGGTGAATGCAATCTATTTGCTCCCTGTTATCAGCCATTTCAGATTGGGGAGAGACGGACTGTAGGACAGGTGAATACAATCCATTGTTCTCTGTTATCAGGACACATTTTTTTTTTAGGCTTATATAGGGTTTAATGGCTTTTATGGTTATTGAGGGACATTTTCTGTCTGTGATGCGCTGAAAACAGAGACACAAGACGCTCCAATACAACCTGTAAACGGGCAGGTCAGGAGGATATAATAGTGCTGGAGTGATATAAGAGGAGCGGCTGATATCAGTCACATATGATGTAATGTCTGGAGGATTTAATAGTACTGGAGTGATATAAGAGGAGCGGCTGATATCAGTCACACATATGATGTAATGTCTCTGGAGGATATAATAGTACTGGAGTGATATAAGAGGAGCGGCTGATATCAGTCACATATATGATGTAATGTCTCTGGAGGATATAATAGTACTGGAGTGATATAAGAGGAGCGGCTGATATCAGTCACACATATGATGTAATGTCTCTGGAGGATATAATAGTACTGGAGTGATATAAGAGGAGCGGCTGATATCAGTCACATATGATGTAATGTCTGGAGGATATAATAGTACTGGAGTGATATAAGAGGAGCGGCTGATATCAGTCACATATGATGTAATGTCTGGAGGATTTAATAGTACTGGAGTGATATAAGAGGAGCGGCTGATATCAGTCACATATATGATGTAATGTCTCTGGAGGATATAATAGTACTGGGGTGATATAAGAGGAGCGGCTGATATCAGTCACACATATGATGTAATATCTCTGGAGGATATAATAGTACTGGAGTGATATAAGAGGAGCGGCTGATATCAGTCACATATGATGTAATGTCTGGAGGATATAATAGTACTGGAGTGATATAAGAGGAGCGGCTGATATCAGTCACATATGATGTAATGTCTGGAGGATTTAATAGTACTGGAGTGATATAAGAGGAGCGGCTGATATCAGTCATATATATGATGTAATGTCTCTGGAGGATATAATAGTGCTGGAGTGATATAAGAGGAGCGGCTGATATCAGTCACATATATGATGTAATGTCTCTGGAGGATATAATAGTGCTGGAGTGATATAAGAGGAGCGGCTGATATCAGTCACATATGATGTAATGTCTCTGGAGGATATAATAGTACTGGAGTGATATAACAGGAGCGGCTGATATCAGTCACACATATGATGTAATGTCTCTGGAGGATATAATAGTACTGGAGTGTTATAAGAGGAGCGGCTGATATCAGTCACACATATAATGTAATGTCTGGAGGATTTAATAGTACTGGAGTGATATAAGAGGAGCGGCTGATATCAGTCACACATATGATGTAATGTCTCTGGAGGATATAATAGTACTGGAGTTATATAAGAGGAGGGGCTGATATCAGTCACATATATGATGTAATGTCTCTGGAGGATATAATAGTACTGGAGTGATATAAGAGGAGCGGCTGATATCAGTCACACATATGATGTAATGTCTCTGGAGGATATAATAGTGCTGGAGTGTTATAAGAGGAGCGGCTGATATCAGTCACATATGATGTAATGTTTCTGGAGGATATAATAGTGCTGGAGTGATATAAGAGGAGCGGCTGATATCAGTCACACATATGATGTAATGTCTCTGGAGGATATAATAGTACTGGAGTGATATAAGAGGAGCGGCTGATATCAGTCACATATGATGTAATGTCTCTGGAGGATATAATAGTACTGGAGTGATATAAGAGGAGCGGCTGATATCAGTCACATATGATGTAATGTTTCTGGAGGATATAATAGTACTGGAGTGATATAAGAGGAGCGGCTGATATCAGTCACATATGATGTAATGTCTCTGGAGGATATAATAGTACTGGAGTGATATAAGAGGAGCGGCTGATATCAGTCACACATATGATGTAATGTCTCTGGAGTATATAATAGTACTGGAGTGTTATAAGAGGAGCGGCTGATATCAGTCACACATATGATGTAATGTCTCTGGAGGATATAATAGTACTGGAGTGATATAAGAGGAGCGGCTGATATCAGTCACACATATGATGTAATGTCTCTGGAGGATATAATAGTACTGGAGTGATATAAGAGGAGCGGCTGATATCAGTCACACATATGATGTAATGTCTCTGGAGGATATAATAGTGCTGGAGTGATATAAGAAGAGCGGCTGATATCAGTCACACATATGATGTAATGTCTCTGGAGGATATAATAGTACTGGAGTGTTATAAGAGGAGCGGCTGATATCAGTCACATATATGATGTAATGTCTCTGGAGGATATAATAGTACTGGAGTGATATAAGAGGAGCGGCTGATATCAGTCACATATGATGTAATGTCTCTGGAGGATATAATAGTGCTGGAGTGATATAAGAGGAGCGGCTGATATCAGTCACACATCATGTAATGTCTCTGGAGGATATAATAGTGCTGGAGTGATATAAGAGGAGCGGCTGATATCAGTCACACATATCATGTAATGTCTCTGGAGGATATAATAGTGCTGGAGTGATATAAGAGGAGCGGCTGATATCAGTCACATATGATGTAATGTCTCTGGAGGATATAATAGTGCTGGAGTGTTATAAGAGGAGCGGCTGATATCAGTCACACATATGATGTAATGTCTCTGGAGGATATAATAGTACTGGAGTGATATAAGAGGAGCGGCTGATATCAGTCACACATATGATGTAATGTCTTTGGAGGATATAATAGTGCTGGAGTGTTATAAGAGGAGCGGCTGATATCAGTCACATATGATGTAATGTCTCTGGAGGATATAATAGTGCTGGAGTGATATAAGAGGAGCGGCTGATATCAGTCACACATCATGTAATGTCTCTGGAGGATATAATAGTGCTGGAGTGATATAAGAGGAGCGGCTGATATCAGTCACACATATCATGTAATGTCTCTGGAGGATATAATAGTGCTGGAGTGATATAAGAGGAGCGGCTGATATCAGTCACATATGATGTAATGTCTCTGGAGGATATAATAGTGCTGGAGTGTTATAAGAGGAGCGGCTGATATCAGTCACACATATGATGTAATGTCTCTGGAGGATATAATAGTACTGGAGTGATATAAGAGGAGCGGCTGATATCAGTCACACATATGATGTAATGTCTTTGGAGGATATAATAGTGCTGGAGTGTTATAAGAGGAGCGGCTGATATCAGTCACACATATGATGTAATGTCTCTGGAGGATATAATAGTACTGGAGTGATATAAGAGGAGCGGCTGATATCAGTCACATATGATGTAATGTCTCTGGAGGATATAATAGTACTGGAGTGATATGAGGAGCGGCTGATATCAGTCACACATATGATGTAATGTCTCTGGAGGATATAATAGTACTGGAGTGATATAAGAGGAGCGGCTGATATCAGTCACACATATGATGTAATGTCTCTGGGGGATATAATAGTACTGGAGTGATATAAGAGGAGCGGCTGATATCAGTCACACATATGATGTAATGTCTCTGGAGGATATAATAGTGCTGGAGTGATATAAGAGGAGCGGCTGATATCAGTCACACATATGATGTAATGTCTGGAGGATATAATAGTGCTGGAGTGATATAAGAGGAGCGGCTGATATCAGTCACACATATGATGTAATGTCTCTGGAGGATATAATAGTACTGGAGTGTTATAAGAGGAGCGGCTGATATCAGTCACATATGATGTAATGTCTCTGGGGGATATAATAGTACTGGAGTGATATAAGAGGAGCGGCTGATATCAGTCACACATATGATGTAATGTCTCTGGAGGATATAATAGTGCTGGAGTGATATAAGAGGAGCGGCTGATATCAGTCACATATATGATGTAATGTCTCTGGAGGATATAATAGTACTGGAGTGATATAATAGGAGCGGCTGATATCAGTCACATATATGATGTAATGTCTCTGGAGGATATAATAGTACTGGAGTGTTATAAGAGGAGCGGCTGATATCAGTCACACATATGATGTAATGTCTGGAGGATATAATAGTGCTGGAGTGATATAAGAGGAGCGGCTGATATCAGTCACACATATGATGTAATGTCTCTGGAGGATATAATAGTACTGGAGTGTTATAAGAGGAGCGGCTGATATCAGTCACATATATGATGTAATGTCTCTGGAGGATATAATAGTACTGGAGTGATATAAGAGGAGCGGCTGATATCAGTCACATATGATGTAATGTCTCTGGAGGATATAATAGTACTGGAGTGATATAAGAGGAGCGGCTGATATCAGTCACACATATGATGTAATGTCTGGAGGATATAATAGTACTGGAGTGATATAAGAGGAGCGGCTGATATCAGTCACATATATGATGTAATGTCTCTGGAGGATATAATAGTACTGGAGTGATATAAGAGGAGCGGCTGATATCAGTCACATATGATGTAATGTCTCTGGAGGATAGAATAGTACTGGAGTGATATAAGAGGAGCGGCTGATATCAGTCACACATATGATGTAATGTCTCTGGAGGATATAATAGTACTGGAGTGATATAAGAGGAGCGGCTGATATCAGTCACATATGATGTAATGTCTCTGGAGGATATAATAGTGCTGGAGTGATATAAGAGGAGCGGCTGATATCAGTCACACATATGATGTAATGTCTCTGGAGGATATAATAGTGCTGGAGTGATATAAGAGGAGCAGCTGATATCAGTCACATATGATGTAATGTCTCTGGAGGATATAATAGTACTGGAGTGATATAAGAGGAGCGGCTGATATCAGTCACATATGATGTAATGTCTCTGGAGGATATAATAGTGCTGGAGTGTTATAAGAGGAGCGGCTGATATCAGTCACACATATGATGTAATGTCTCTGGAGGATATAATAGTGCTGGAGTGTTATAAGAGGAGCGGCTGATATCAGTCACATATGATGTAATGTCTCTGGAGGATATAATAGTGCTGGAGTGATATAAGAGGAGCGGCTGATATCAGTCACACATGATGTAATGTCTCTGGAGGATATAATAGTACTGGAGTGTTATAAGAGGAGCGGCTGATATCAGTCACATATGATGTAATGTCTCTGGAGGATATAATAGTACTGGAGTGTTATAAGAGGAGCGGCTGATATCAGTCACACATATGATGTAATGTCTCTGGAGGATATAATGGTGCTGGAGTGTTATAAGAGGAGCGGCTGATATCAGTCACATATGATGTAATGTCTCTGGAGGATATAATAGTACTGGAGTGTTATAAGAGGAGCGGCTGATATCAGTCACACATATGATGTAATGTCTCTGGAGGATATAATAGTACTGGAGTGTTATAAGAGGAGCGGCTGATATCAGTCACATATGATGTAATGTCTCTGGAGGATATAATAGTGCTGGAGCATTATAAGAGGAGCGGCTGATATCAGTCACACATATGATGTAATGTCTCTGGAGGATATAATAGTACTGGAGTGATATAAGAGGAGCGGCTGATATCAGTCACACATATGATGTAATGTCTCTGGAGGATATAATAGTACTGGAGTGATATAAGAGGAGCGGCTGATATCAGTCACACATATAATGTAATGTCTCTGGAGGATATAATAGTGCTGGAGTGATATAAGAGGAGCGGCTGATATCAGTCACACATATAATGTAATGTCTCTGGAGGATATAATAGTACTGGAGTGATATAAGAGAAGCGGCTGATATCAGTCACACATATGATGTAATGTCTCTGGAGGATATAATAGTGCTGGAGTGATATAAGAGGAGCGGCTGATATCAGTCACACATATGATGTAATGTCTCTGGAGGATATAATAGTGCTGGAGTGATATAAGAGGAGCGGCTGATATCAGTCACACATATGATGTAATGTCTCTGGAGGATATAATAGTGCTGGAGTGATATAAGAGGAGCGGCTGATATCAGTCACATATGATGTAATGTCTCTGGAGGATATAATAGTACTGGAGTGATATAAGAGGAGCGGCTGATATCAGTCACATATGATGTAATGTCTGGAGGATATAATAGTACTGGAGTGTTATAAGAGGAGCGGCTGATATCAGTCACATATATGATGTAATGTCTGGAGGATATAATAGTACTGGAGTGTTATAAGAGGAGCGGCTGATATCAGTCACATATATGATGTAATGTCGCTGGAGGATATAATAGTACTGGAGTGTTATAAGAGGAGCGGCTGATATCAGTCACATATATGATGTAATGTCTCTGGAGGATATAATAGTGCTGGAGTGATAAGAGGAGCGGCTGATATCAGTCACATATGATGTAATGTCTCTGGAGGATATAATAGTGCTGGAGTGATATAAGAGGAGCGGCTGATATCAGTCACATATGATGTAATGTCTCTGGAGGATATAATAGTACTGGAGTGATATAAGAGGAGCGGCTGATATCAGTCACACATATGATGTAATGTCTCTGGAGGATATAATAGTACTGGAGTGATATAAGAGGAGCGGCTGATATCAGTCACATATGATGTAATGTCTGGAGGATATAATAGTACTGGAGGATATAAGAGGAGCGGCTGATATCAGTCACACATATGATGTAATGTCTCTGGAGGATATAATAGTGCTGGAGTGATATAAGAGGAGCGGCTGATATCAGTCACATATGATGTCTCTGGAGGATATAATAGTACTGGAGTGATATAAGAGGAGCGGCTGATATCAGTCACATATGATGTAATGTCTCTGGAGGATATAATAGTACTGGAGTGATATAAGAGGAGCGGCTGATATCAGTCACACATATGATGTAATGTCTCTGGAGGATATAATAGTACTGGAGTGATATAAGAGGAGCGGCTGATATCAGTCACACATATGATGTAATGTCTCTGGAGGATATAATAGTACTGGAGTGATATAAGAGGAGCGGCTGATATCAGTCACATATGATGTATTGTCTCTGGAGGATATAATAGTGCTGGAGTGATATAAGAGGAGCGGCTGATATCAGTCACATATGATGTATTGTCTCTGGAGGATATAATAGTTCTGGAGTGATATAAGAGGAGCGGCTGATATCAGTCACATATGATGTAATGTCTCTGGAGGATATAATGGTACTGGAGTGATATAAGAGGAGCGGCTGATATCAGTCACACATATGATGTAATGTCTCTGGAGGATATAATAGTGCTGGAGTGATATAAGAGGAGCGGCTGATATCAGTCACACATATGATGTAATGTCTCTGGTGGATATAATAGTGCTGGAGTGATATAAGAGGAGCGGCTGATGTAATGTCTGGAGGATATAATAGTGCTGGAGTGATATAAGAGGAGCGGCTGATATCAGTCACATATATGATGTAATGTCTCTGGAGGATATAATAGTGCTGGAGTGTTATAAGAGGAGCGGCTGATATCAGTCACATATGATGTAATGTCTCTGGAGGATATAATAGTACTGGAGTGATATAAGAGGAGCGGCTGATATCAGTCACATATATGATGTAATGTCTCTGGAGGATATAATAGTACTGGAGTGATATAAGAGGAGCGGCTGATATCAGTCACACATATGATGTAATGTCTGGAGGATATAATAGTGCTGGAGTGATATAAGAGGAGCGGCTGATATCAGTTACACATATGATGTAATGTCTCTGGAGGATATAATAGTACTGGAGTGTTATAAGAGGAGCGGCTGATATCAGTCACATATATGATGTAATGTCTCTGGAGGATATAATAGTACTGGAGTGATATAAGAGGAGCGGCTGATATCAGTCACATATGATGTAATGTCTCTGGAGGATATAATAGTACTGGAGTGATATAAGAGGGGCGGCTGATATCAGTCACACATATGATGTAATGTCTCTGGAGGATATAATAGTGGCGGATATATGTGACATACAGTAGGGATCATGGAGGAGGGAAGGTTTCTACACTTGTCTGTCATCCCACTTTACAGCCAGTTTCTTGGCCTGACATGGCTGATACCAGGGAACAATAGATTGCATTCCACGACACAGGACACCGGGATCACTGTTGTATAAGATTTCTCCACTTCAGGTTCCTGCAGATTTTTATTGTACAGAATAGTCAGGTGCTGCACTGCCATCTGTTGGTCACTAGTGGCAGTGCAGTGACAATTTATTATCCTCCAACATACGGCTTTTGGTCACGCGACTATTTTAGGGTTTGATTTGAGAAATGACTGACATGTCGCACACGAATTACATTGAACTCTATCCTGGAAAAGTTGCTTGCAATTTGCGACCAAAAGCCCAGCAGATTCTGATTTTTCGCGATTGTTATAGTAACTGCAACCACATAAACGGAGATGTCGTCATGCGACCTTTTCACCTTCATGTCAGTCGCCGTGTAGCCTTAGTCAGACTTATAACCAGATCAATATCTCCGGTCACCAGCGATGTGTATTATATACCTGATCTCTATACATTATTTAGTAATATCGTTCTTCGTGTTATCCTGGCCACAAGGTGGCGTTATGTAAACCTCTTAAAGCTACAGATGTCATATTTACTTGTGTATTAGGCAGGAGGTTGAATTGCGGTGCGGAGACGATCAGGACTGTTATACACATATTACGGCTCAGCACTTGCAGCATTTATTCAGGTTTATTCAGAAGAGTACGGGGGACATTAATATGGGGGCCCAGCACTAGAGCAACCTCCCCTTCCCTCCCCCACACTGAGAGACTGGCCGGGCCACAACAGAACAATAGGGGCCCCTTCTATCCCATCACAGGCCCCATATCCAGACTCGAGGGACTAATGTTTGTCCTCCGGACCCACTACCCAGGAGAGGAGGTTGGTGGAGCCCCTAGTGGTTGGGGTCATATTTAACTTCCCTCCACCCATTGTAGAATGGGGAGGGGGTGGGGACAACAACCTGAGCTGGACCCTCCCTAGGGGCCCCATTGCAGCTGGTACGCATCATGAGAGGCATCAATCAAAATGTGGCCCCCGTGCACCCTCCACCCGGGACCGGGGGTCCTGCCGTATATTGCCCTCCCCCACTCCCTTTGGGGTTTGCTAACATTGCGGAGAGGGGGCAGGGCCATATAAACAGAACTGGACCCCCTCGTCCAATCAAACAATGTATAATAATGGGGGGGGGGTCCCTGTATTGGGGTTGCATTCGCTTCTAACATTAACCCTTTCTTTATCTTCCCCAGCATCATGATGTTTGAAGGAAAAGCCAATGAAGCCCCCGCAAAACCCGTGGGCCCCCCTCCCAGAAGAGACATCAGCAGCCTCCCGTAAAGCAACGCCCCCCCCCGCCTCAAAGCCAAGTCTGCGACCAAGGACTGTGACCAGCGACGTGCCTTCAGAGTGATTGACAGGCGTCCCTCTCCCGTCATCACTCTCTCCTATCAGCCAAACCTCTCCCCCCCCCCCCATAGACCTTCCATTATTTATTACAGCGCAGATTGTGGCTGCCCCACCCCGTACTGTAATATCATATAATGTTACAGAGGTGAGAACACAGGCGGCCATGGTCTCCTCTCTCTCTATCATAAATGTTATATTGCGTATTAGAGTGTCAGCTCTTGGGGCACCGGACCGGCGTGCATTGTCTTATATCCTTATAATGTATATTTTGTAAAGAGTTGTGTATACCATTCACTGTCTGTGTCCGGTTTTTTCTTTTCGGTGCAACCTTCTAAGAAATTCCTCGCCGTTTTCAATATCTCTGCTTGTTGCCAGTGAATGACAACATTCTTGTTTACAGACAGAATACCTGTCCTGATCACATCCTGCTGACAGGTGCGGGGCTCGTTTCAGCGTATCAGAGCTGGCTCGTACCCGTGTTTCCACTCATTGACAGCAAGCCGAGATCATTCTACAGTAAGGACACTTCACATACATAAGACCGGCGCTCTTACACATCAGAACGTCCGCTCGTTCACTTTGGGGCTTTCACTCCTATAAAACATTGACCCGATTGGGGATTATGGTAAGAGGTGAGGCCCATGAATAGAATACCAGACGTGCAGTGAAGACTGACACACAAACCAAACAATAGGAAAAAGGAAGCGTTCACCTCGGCAGAACCTGAGATTTACGCTGCCATTAGAGGAGGTCACCCAACATCTTTTATCCAATATGATATTACAAGACTCCACACTTCATATTTCCGTGGAGTTCTCCTTTAAATGGGCGCAGGACGTGATCTACTCAGTGAGGCTAGTAGAAGGGGTTAAAAAGTTGTCAAGCAGCAACTATAGATCAGGCCGCCCCGCTAGTGGATCCTATAGACGGGGGAGTTATGTCCTTTGCTTTACTTCTTTTGCACTGATTTTATACTCCAGTCACATCCAGAGCTGCAGTCACAGTTTTGCAAGCTGCTACTTGAAACTGTGGGCACTGACAGACGACCGTGAGTGTAGATCCCACAATGCATTGCACTCTTGTAATATCAGAAATGTACCTGGTTTCAGACTACAAAGATAAGGTAGTCACCGAATCCTAGAACACTACATCGTCCACAACGCAACGCATCAGACCCAGCTCTGTACACACACTGAACTATCAGTGAGCTGTAACGCCCAACATTTGCACAAAAAAAAAAAACGGCAGGATTGTGAATGCAGCTCTGGCGGTAACTGGAGTATAAGATAAAGTTATCCATTCTGCAGCTTCTAATAGACTGTACAATAGTTCCTCACACGTGTCAAGATCTCTGCTTGCTTTCTTTGCATTGGAATATTCTTATTTACATCCAGAGGCAGAAAACCTGTCCAGACCTAATACTTCTCACAGCTGAGGGTTTGATACAATTGTATCCAGCCTAGACAATCATGTCGACTCTAGACTGATACATTGTAACAAATTGTCAGGACAGGAAAGTGATTTGTGCTGCTGATGTGTTCAGCTCACAAAGGATTGTCTAGACTGGATACACTGTAACAAACCCTCAGCTGTGAGAAGTATTAGGTGTGGACAGGTTTACAGCTTCTGAGGGCTCCCTCACCTCGCTGCTGGTAGCAGAGTGTCTGCAATGCTGGCCACCATGTTATAGTAAGAGGAGGAGGGGAGTTGTAGTTCCTCTGGTTCACTTCCCCTATAGGACTGTTATTTCTATGCAGACCGTTCCCTCTCTGCAGAACATCGCACCGTTTATATCTGAGCTCAGCTTCTCATGGAAACTGAAAGTGGGATGTTGGGTAATCAGCACGAGTCACTTCTCCAATCTTATTATAGACGAGATCTCGCTGACGCGGGGCCAACGCCGAACGTGGCGCAACTGCTGCATCAACATACGAGCAAAGGAAGAGCCTAGCCCTGACCCCAAATAGCACGCTGCCCCCATCAGGCCACTGAGCCTCCCCCACAACACAACCCCAGAGCCCCCTACCACAGCCACGCGCACCCCGACCCCCTCATCATAACCTCCGCTCTGGACAATCCCTACTTGTTAGAACGGTCCCTTGACAATAAGCTGATTAAACAGTCTCCCCCTGCTGGACCCCCAGTGATCATCTATGATCGGTGGGGAAACCTGGCAGTAAGTGTTTAGTTTCTCTGCAGCGCCACCACAGGAGCCATGAAGTATTACACAGTGTCCATTCATAATGCGTTGTGTGTGTAATACAGGACGGGTCCTCCAGATACGCTCTATGTAACCGCTCTCCACCAAGAGATGAGGACCCCTCTCTATTACCCCAGAATTCCCTAATACGGGGTATGACAATGGGTTTCCTAACTGGACGACCCCTTTAAATGACTTCTCAGGGCAAGTGCTCCCCATCCCCGGCTCTTCTTCATGTAGCCTACCTCAAAGTCTTTATCCAGGGCGCTCTGGGCGGGGCTAAGAGGATTGTGTCGTGCTCCGCCCCCTCTATACACTGAGTCTATGAATGATTCCTCGCCCGTCCTGATGATGAACGAGCTCTTTATCTGCTCTCCAATAATAATTAAGCTGCCTGTTATTTAGTTACCTCCGGACGCAGCTCGCACTTATTACAGGCGTATTTATCATCCAGCGCAGACCTTCCCCCGAAAAAAACAGATGGATTAAAATGAACAGGAAATCGAAGAATGGCGCGGTAATACAACACGGCCGCAGCGGAGAAGGTGCAGATACAAGAGGCTTAGACAAAGCGAATGTGTAAGAGTAATGTCAGCCGTCCGCCTCCCCGACCCCAACGAAACAACCAATACGGCCACCATTACAGCTTCCAGAGGGGTTGGCACCCAGCTTTCCTAGAGTCCTGAACGTCAAATCTCCCTTCAGCAGTAATATGGGAGCGGTGGGGGGGGGGGGAATCACTGAGCAGCTGCGGAGATTTACTGTTCAGGACTCCAGGGAAGCTGGATGTTATACTCCAATCCCATCCAGAGCTGCATCTACAATTCTTTTGACTGCCATCTGGACTCCGCACTGTACACACAGATGAATCCAAAACAAACTCCAGTAATGCACAGCACAATGTAGCATCACATTGTGGAAGATATAGAATATTGTGACTGATGTAAACACTACATCTCCTGCCATGCAACGCAGCAGAGTATGCTCAGTGCACGCATTAAATCAACAGATGACATCTTCCACAATACAACACAGCAGAGCAAACTGTATAAAGACTGAAGCAGCTGTGAGGTCCAGAAGTCAAAGCGATAACAGGCAGCCAGCAGAAATGTGAATGCAGCTCTGGAGGTGACTGGAGTATAAGACAAATGAATATCATCCACTAATCAGGTCTGTGCTGAAAACTGCTGAAGTGCACCATCTAGTGGCAGTAACAGGTCACTACAGGCGCTATATAAACTGACTGTACAAATGTATTTGGAGTTTCATTTTCCTCCAAATTGGCAAATAAATATGCAAATAGCATAACCCTCATTTACATAAATGTAATTAATATTCTAGCTTCAAAGGTGCTGGAAAACTCAATAGATCTGCCTGAGTCCGCCATCTAGTGGTAGTGACAGAGAACTACAAGCAGCAGACAAGATGAATAAAATGGGTAATTAATCTCCCCATATATAGACTCTGTGTCCTCCCACTGCCTGCGGGGGACTTCTAGCTCTGACCCATCCTGATCTTCCTGGTTCACGGATAGAATGAATTACACTAAGGCCCCATGCACACGAACGTGCTTTTACGGCCGCAATTCCCCTGAAAATCCACGGGAGAATTGCGGACTCATTCATTTCTATGGGCCCATACACACTATCCGTGTTTTCACGGGTCCCCGCATGTCCGCAAATCCGTGCCGCACAAACTCAGGACATGTCTTATTACGGCCCGCAAATTCGATGCGGACATGCCCATAGAAGTGAATGGGCCCGTGGAAAATGCGGGTACACCTCCGTGTGTCAACCGCAGTTTGCGGATTTGCGGAAGTGTTGCTAGGCGACGACCGGGAATGAGTTCTGTCGTCATCCTGTTTTACCTAGGCTTTTTTTTTTATCCGCATTTTGCGGATTACATACGGATGAACTGCGGAGGACATTTCACGGAACACGGTCCTGGAATTTGCGGACCAGAAAAACACTACGGTCGTGTGCATGAGGCCTAAGACCTCCTGCACACGACCGCAGCCATGTGCACGGCAATGATTTTCGGGTCTGCCGGGGGCGGAGTGTCACCTGCGAGCCGCACGCAAATCGCGGGCCGTGCCCATTATTTTCTATGAGCCTGGACCGCAGAACACGGCCATAATAAGACATGCCCGTTCTTTCTGCGGTCCGGGCTCCTGGACCATGCATGGTCGTGTGCATGGGCCCATAGAAATAAATGGGGCCACAATTCTCCCGTGGATTTTCAGGGGAATTGCGGCCGTAAAAGCACGATCATGTGCATGGGACCAAAGACTGAGGCCTCGTGCACACGGACCTATTTTTGCGCCCGCAATTCACCCGCAAATCTGCTTATTTAGCCCCCTCAGATTATCCAGTGATTGATAAACCTGCTGGTCATTAGAGACAATCCTGTGCAGAAAACACCCAATATGGCCCCAGGTCGCCTGCATGGCACGAGTCCACCAGAACAGGAGCCGCTCTGATAGCAAAGCTCTCCACTCTGACGAATAGAGGGGTGTGCTGTGCGGGGGATGGGTAATGTGACCCACACCGATCAGCTGTTCCGGGAGCGGGAGTTATACAGCGCCGGAAGCTCCAACCACAGTACAGCGGCCGCGCTCCGAACACCGTATAACACCCGATGCTGGAGGCAGCCGCAACAGCTGATCGGTGTGGGGTCCGGGTGACAGACCCCCACCGATCATGTACAGATGACCCATCCTGTGAATAGCTCATCAGTATGAAAAACCGGTCCATGACCAATAGAGGGGGGTCCACTGATCAGAGCAGAGAGCGGTCACATAGAGCGCCTCTGGAGGACCCGTCCTGCATTACAGACAACACGTTGATATGAATGGGTACTGTGCAATACTTAATTTCCCCTGTGGTGGCGCTGCAGGGAAACGGAAAACTTACTGCCAGGTTTCTCCACAGATCACAGACGATCACAGGGGGAGATTATGGTCAGAGATCCTTCTAACAAGTAGTGATTGTCCATAGTGGAGACCTCTTAGAAAAGGGTATTTTCAGAACCCTAAAAACATGTCATTTAGTGAACCTAACAGTTATATTGGGGGCCACTCGGGGCCCTCAGATTCCAGCTGTCACTGAACAGCCAGGGACACGTGGCCCCAGACAACACACAATGGCAGAGAGCAGGAAGCGCTTTACCTCCAAGTGAAGGAAAGAGATAGATATAAAGCAATGTCAGACACCCCCCCAGATAGATATATACATATAATGTAGTGACAGCCGGGCTCAGACTCTTACCTCCATGTCACTGGGCAGGTGGCAGCATTATTACCCCGGCCCGCGTCTCCCTGAGTGACTGTGCTGCCACCTGCAAAGGTTATAACCAGAATGCGGACTGCTGCCACCTGCTGGCTGCAAAATATATAACAAGTATGCGGACTGATGCCTGTATTAGTTATAACCAGAGTAATTACTGCTGCCACCTGCTGGCTGTATTCGTTATAACCAGTGTGATAATTGCCGCCCGGCTTTTGGGGGGCTATCAACAGTACGTGTGCCCGAATTGAAGGCTGTGTCGTTCCCCACCCACACAGCCCGAGCACCAGACCTCACAATAACTTATGCAAACAAAACCGTTCATTTTTCCCTAGCACGCCCTCTATACCGCAGCGCCACAGCCGCCATCCGTGAGCCCGCCATTTTTTTTTATTTTTTTTTACGAGGTGAAACACGTCGCAGTGCTGATGACGTAATACCTTAGCTCCGCCCCCGGGAGTGACCGTGTTGCTCGCGCCGAATTTCCTCTTCAGGTTACAGATACCGGAATTGTTTTCTACATGGAGGATGATACGGACATCCCCCCGGAGCGGGAGACTAAGGTAATAACCCGGCCCGATGTTACCGGCGGGTCTGTAGCTTCACCGGGCGGCGGTACCACGTGATCAGCGCGGATCTCCATAGTTACCGGTCACGTATACTGATCAAATCTTATGCGTTTTTCTCTCTGCTTGCGGTCAGTGAATGGAAACGTGCATTGTTTACATCCATAAACCCCCCCCCCCCCTGCCTGACCTTGTATTTCTCACTGCTGAGTGTTTGTTACAATGTATCCAGTCTGGACAATCCTCTGTGACAATATATCCCATGCGCAAACCTCTGTCCTGATAGTTTGTTACAATGTGTCAGATTGTAGAACTGATTGCCTTTGATGATTTTACAGGACTTC
The DNA here is from genome assembly GCF_050947455.1 of Rhinoderma darwinii. Lineage (NCBI taxonomy): Eukaryota > Metazoa > Chordata > Amphibia > Anura > Rhinodermatidae > Rhinoderma > Rhinoderma darwinii. The sequence continues at coordinate 3,751,930 of NC_134694.1, forward strand.
CAGTTCCGCCAGCTGAAAAAGATTCGAATATTCGCCTCGCCGCAGGTTCTCCCTAAGGAGCGCTCTAATCTACTGGCCGTATCCAACAAATATGGCTTCCTGTTTGCGGGCGGTCCGACCGGGCTGAGGATTTTCCGGACTGACGATGTTCTCGTCCCAATTAAACCAGGGGAGGACCCCAATAACATCGGTACGACTGTCTAGATCCAAGCGGAGGACCATGCGATGAACAGATGACCGGTTTCTTAAAGGGGTGGAGTGCGTCGTAGAAGATTGCACTCCACCCTGCCTATTGGACAGCGTTTTACTGTCCATGGTCCCTTTAAATGTAGATGGCGGCGTCCTGTGACTCTCCTGCTGTTGGGAGACCCTGACTGGTGGTGGCCGGGACCCCCTCAATCCCCCTAATGAAGATGCAGCAGAGCTAGTTCAGCTCTCCCTGCACAGCAGTGCTGATCTCCACCCGCCTGTTTTCTTGAACGGCTCTATGTTGCTGTTTTCTACACAACGGGCAGTCGGGGGCGCCGCAGTGCAGGGAAAAGCCGCAGGGACCTCATCCTGTTTGGATCAGCGTGGGTCCCTGAATCTGACCCCCTCCGTTCATAATGTTCTGGCATAACCAAGTCCTACGCCATAACTTATAAGATGGGAATACCCCTTTAAATCTGCACCCCAGAAACAAGGCTTTGGGGCCGTTCTTCATATTGAGATGTCCCACCGGGGTCAGTCCCTGTGACGGGTCATGGTTGGGGTCTAGCTGCTTAGTCTCTCCCATTGAGTTCACCGCTATGTATGATTATTATGTACGGGGGCGGGGGGCGTTCTTCTGTTATAGTTGTAATGCTAATAAAGTTTTCTTGTTGCGCAGAGTCCGGTCCTCCAGGGCTCGAAGTACCAACCCGGCTTCCTGTGCACCACGTGGCGCTGAGCTCGGACCACCTCACCCTGTCTGTCTGTATGTCGTCCAGTGAACACGGCTCTCTAGTCTCCTTCTATGACGTGCGGACGCTTGTGGGCGAGGTACGGTTTACGCCCCTGATAAGGGTCCACAACGAATGAACACCCAATAAAGAACCTCCCCGACCTTCAAATAAGGCGAGGCGGGTGCATATTGTGTTGGCAGAGAAGGGCCACATGATTGGTTCCATGGGACTGGTTATGTGACCTTTCAGCCAATCAGGGAGGGGCCTGCTGTTCTTTGTTCCGCAGGGGTGGGGAGTTTTAGGGACTCATTAGCATCTATTGCTTTCATCTCCAACTTGTGGCTCTCTAGCTGGGAGCGGCATGCTGGGAGTTGTAGTTTTGCAACAGCTGGAGATGACCTAATGGAAGCCGTAATTGATGGAGATCTTTCTCCTGCAGTCCAGGCAGCCTAAAGAAGCCTTCTCCTCCCAGCTGCTCTCCAGGGAAGCGGGCAGTTTTGTCACAGATCTGAAGTGGAACCCTGCTGCACCAAACATGGTGGCTGTGTGCCTCAGCGATGGCAGCATCTACGTCTTCCAGGTCACAGACTCCGTCCATTTGTTTGCCAACCTGCCAGCCTCTTTGGGTGTGACATGCGGTAAGTGTTCTATCACTACATCACATCTGAACCCGAAAATGGAGTCGTAGAGGCTTCTATAACGTCTCTAATCACTTACTTTGCAGTGTGCTGGAGCCCAAAAGGAAAACAACTAGCTGTTGGCAAGCAGAATGGCACGGTGGTTCAGTATGTCCCAGTAAGTCCTTAATAACAAGATGAATTATGTCTGCCCATGTTCACCACTAAAAAACATTTTGAGTATTATACTCCAGAGCTGCACTCACTATTCTGCTGGTGGAGTCACTGTGCACATACATTACATTACTTATCCTGTACTGATCCTGAGTTATATCCTGTATTATACTCCAGAGCTGCACTCACTATTCTGCCGGTGGAGTCACTGTGTACATACATTACTTATCCTGTACTGATCCTGAGTTATATCCTGTATTATACTCCAGAGCTGCACTCACTATTCTGCTGGTGGTGTCACTGTGTACATACATTACATTACTTATCCTGTACTGATCCTGAGTTATATCCTGTATTATACCCCAGAGCTGCACTCACTATTCTGCTGGTGGAGTCACTGTGTACATACATTACATTACTTATCCTGTACTGATCCTGAGTTACATCCTGTATTATACTCCAGAGCTGCACTCACTATTCTGCTGGTGGAGTCACTGTGTACATACATTACATTACTTATCCTGTACTGATCCTGAGTTACATCCTGTATTATACTCCAGAGCTGCACTCACTATTCTGCTGGTGCAGTCACTGTGTACATACATTACTTATCCTGTACTGATCCTGAGTTATATCCTGTATTATACTCCAGAGCTGCACTCACTATTCTGCTGGTGGAGTCACTGTGTACATACATTACATTACTTATCCTGTACTGATCGTGAGTTACATCCTGTATTATACTCCAGAGCTGCACTCACTATTCTGCTGGTGGAGTCACTGTGTACATACATTACATTACTTATCCTGTACTGATCCTGAGTTATATCCTGTATTATACTCCAGAGCTGCACTCACTATTCTGCTGGTGAAGTCACTGTGTATATACATTACTTATCCTGTACGGATCCTGAGTTATATCCTGTATTATACTCCAGAGCTGCACTCACTATTCTGCTGGTGGAGTCACTGTGTACATACATTACATTACTTATCCTGTACTGATCCTGAGTTACATCCTGTATTATACTCCAGAGCTGCACTCACTATTCTGCTGGTGGTGTCACTGTGTACATACATTACATTACTTATCCTGTACTGATCCTGAGTTATATCCTGTATTATACTCCAGAGCTGCCCTCACTATTCTGCTGGTGGAGTCACTGTGTACATACATTACATTACTTATCCTGTACTGATCCTGAGTTACATCCTGTATTATACTCCAGAGCTGCACTCACTATTCTGCTGGTGGAGTCACTGTGTACATACATTATATTACTTATCCTGTACTGATCCTGAGTTACATCCTATATTATACCCCAGAGCTGCACTCACTATTCTGCTGGTGGTGTCACTGTGTACATACATTACATATCCTGTACTGATCCTGAGTTACATCCTGTATTATACTCCAGAGCTGAACTCACTATTCTGCTGGTGGAGTCACTGTGTACATACATTACATTACTTATTCTGTGCTGATCCTGAGTTATATCCTGTATTATACTCCAGAGCTGCACTCACTATTCTGCTCGTGGAGTCACTGTGTACATACATTACATTACTTATCCTGTACTGATCCTGAGTTATATCCTGTATTATACTCCAGAGCTGCACTCACTATTCTGCTGGTGGAGTCACTGTGTACATACATTACATTACTGATCCTGAGTTATATCCTGTATTATACTCCAGAGCTGCACTCACTATTCTGCTGTTGGAGTCACTGTGTACATTACATTACTTATCCTGTACTGATCCTGAGTTATATCCTGTATTATACTCCAGAGCTGCACTCACTATTCTGCTCGTGGAGTCACTGTGTACATACATTACATTACTTATCCTGTACTGATCCTGAGTTATATCCTGTATTATACTCCAGAGCTGCACTCACTATTCTGCTGGTGGAGTCACTGTGTACATACATTACATTACTGATCCTGAGTTATATCCTGTATTATACTCCAGAGCTGCACTCACTATTCTGCTGTTAGAGTCACTGTGTACATTACATTACTTATCCTGTACTGATCCTGAGTTATATCCTGTATTATACTCCAGAGCTGCACTCACTATTCTGCTGGTGGAGTCACTGTGTACATACATTACATTACTTATCCTGTACTGATCCTGAGTTACATCCTGCATTATACTCCAGAGCTGCACTCACTATTCTGCTGGTGGAGTCACTGTGTACATACATTACATTACTTATCCTGTGCTGATCCTGAGTTATATCCTGTATTATACTCCAGAGCTGCAATCACTATTCTGCTGGTGGAGTCACTGTGTACATACATTACATTACTTATCCTGTGCTGATCCTGAGTTATATCCTGTATTATACTCCAGAGCTGCACTCACTATTCTGCTGGTGTGGTCACTGTGTACATACATTACATTACTTATCCTGTACTGATCCTGAGTTACATCCTGTATTATACTCCAGAGCTGCACTCACTATTCTGCTGGTGGAGTCACTGTGTACATACATTACATTACTTATCCTGTACTGATCCTGAGTTATATCCTGTATTATACTCCAGAGCTGCACTCACTATTCTGCTGGTGGAGTCACTGTGTACATACATTACATTACTTATCCTGTACTGATCCTGAGTTATATCCTCCATTATACTCCAGAGCTGCACTCACTATTCTTTAGGCTTCACAGCTGAAATCTATAAAGCATTCCCTTCTTGCATTCTGGGAAGTGTCATCTTTACACCAGGCACTGTGCAGTCTTAGGCATTCCTGATTGGCATCCATTTACAGGTCACCCTGGCAGTAATGGTTTGTACATGACATGGGTATAAAGGGTGCGGTGATAATGATCATCATGGCAGAATGTTGGGGCAGCAGAACCTGAATGTCCTGGATGTGGCACCTCTGTAGCTGCTTGACCCTGTGTTTGTTTTTTTTGCAGTCCCTGGAGCCGAAGAAAGTTATCCCGTGTCCCTCGTTCTACGAGTCGTGCCCAGTGAAAGGTAAAGTTCATGCCCGGCTCTTGTGAGTTGATACCGGACTGCTGGCAGAGATTTATGGGTAGGCAGTAGATCACCAATGAGGAGGTTACAGTTTTGGAGAATTGCAGTAAAGTGGCGCTCTCCAACTGCTGCAAAACTACAACCCCAAGCATGTCCTGACAGCCCTGATATTCCTCACAGCTGAGGGTTTGTTACAATATGTCCAGCGTGAACTCCAGACTGTAACGTTTTACACTTGGTATTCCTTTATTCTTCCTGTGTGTTATTTCAGTGCTGGACATCCTGTGGGTCAGCACGTACGTCTTCGCCGTGGTCTATGCAGCTGCTGATGGATCTCTGGAGACCTCCCCCCAGCTTGTCATGGTTTTGATTCCGGTGAGTCCATTACCAGGTTTGTCTGCGGAGACCTGTCGTGGCCGAGACACTTTACATAAACCTCCAAGGAAGGGGCGGCTGCTCGGGAGCGTCGTGGTTGGGGGTGTGACCCCCACAGATGACCTCTTCTGACCTCTCCACTAGGGGGGGGGTCTCTATTCCCGCCTATAGGGCACAGTTGGCACGCACGGGTAACCCAAGAACAGAATAATAGGGAGGGGTTATGATTTGGGTTCTGTTGCATCTCCTGCTAATAATATTATATTACAATACAGAAAAAGGAAGACAAGCGAGGAGAACGCTTCCTGAACTTCACTGAGGCCTGCTACAGCAGCTGCACTGAGCGGCAGCATCACTTCTTCATGAATTTCATTGATGACTGGTAAGCTGCAGGCGTTATACCCGAGAACTCTTACTGGTATAAGGAGTCTTGGGTCCTGTTCACATCACGTTTTTTCCGTCCGTCGAGGAGTCCCGACGTACACAACTGAGAGAAGGCAACAATGTATTCTGTATAGACATAGAGCGGGATACGCAGGGCCGGCCCCAGGTTTAGGTGGGCCCTTGGGCAATACAGACTTAGCGGGCCCCTTTGCGGGGGAACTCCCGGCAGCAGCAAAGTGCCACACAGCCCCTTCCTCCCAGGTAGTGCCACACAGCCCCTTCCTCCCAGGTAGTGCCACACAGCCCCTTCCTCCCAGGTAGTGCCACACAGCCCCTTCCTCCCAGGTAGTGCCACACAGCCCCTTCCTCCCAGGTAGTGCCACACAGCCCCTTCCTCCCAGGTAGTGCCACACAGCCCCTTCCTCCCAGGTAGTGCCACACAGCCCCCTCCCAGATTCTATTGAATGTGGAGTCGCTACCGCTGTAGCAGCCATAGCGGCTGCTAGCAGGGCCACTGAGCATGGGGGGGGGGGCACCGTGACGGCGGACGGCACGGGCCCCATAGTGGCTGCTACAACGGTAGCTACGCTGCCGCCTCATCGACAGGGGCTCCCTCTAGAAGCAGAATCCCCAGCAAGAGTGTCGGCAGCGATCTGGCTGGGGATTCCACTCCTGGAGGAGCCATGATGGCAGTGTCTTCACCAGGCGGCTGAGTGGGTCCACCGAAGGGTAGCGGGCCCCAGCACTTGCCCGGATGCTGAAGCTGGCCCTGGGTATACGTCCCCCGAATTCCTCAGGCACAGCCCATGGAAGCCTCTGCAGTCACTGTACATATATGGAGAGTGACATCAGGGGCTTCCCCAGGCCGAGCGCTACCTGATGCTCTTCCCGGGGATTCCAGCCCTGTGGAAGCTCCCCAAGGTATATTCGGTTAGTGGAGCCCTGTAGACAGATTTAGCCTGTACGCCAGGAGCTTTTCTAACGTGCAGGGCCATAACGTGGTGTGAACATAGCCTTATCTACACACATACAATTGTTCTCTTGTCTTAGGGGTGTTCTTCTCGGGGCATCGGCGGCCTCTATAGAAGTCAGTGTGATCGCCAGGCCATCTGATCAGGTAAGCTCCTTAACCACTTGTAATAACGCTGAGTTAGAGAGTACCTGTGCCAACTAAACACCCCTCCTCCACCAAGTGCCAGTCTAGGGAATGGAAAATAGATGGCGCGGTGCCTACAAATAGGGCCAGAGTTAAAGGGTATGTATACTTTTGCAACCAATTTTTAAGTTCCAGAAAAGTAAATGATGCAACTTTGCCAAAAGTCTTGGTTAACCCTATGCTGGCACGACAAGTAACGTTGTGTGACAAATGCCATGACCGTAACCGGCCGGGATCTTCCTTCCTGCTCTCACTTGCAGCTCCCTCTCCCCTCCCCTATACAGACACAGAACCAGGTAGTAAAACTTTTCATCCTGCTCCCGACTTTAAACGAGTGCTGCTCCTTGAGCGTTGAGCCTGGTATTGTAAAGCTAAGATTCTGAATCCAAGCCCTGAGCTTCAGCCCTTATATTCCGGTCGCGACCATCGTGTATTACATACTTTCCTGGTAGTGAAAGGGTTAAACGTCTCATATCGTTTTGTGTATACAGCTCAAACAAAACTTGCGGAGTCTGATTCTGCAGGATTAGACCGCTCTCGCTCTGCCCCCTCCTGCTTATCTTCAGTCGAGGAGGGGAGTATCACGCGCCCGCAGGATTAGTCTGCATAGGAGCTGCAGACACAAAACGATAGGAGATTTTTTTATCAAGACTAGTTGCACATTGCATCTCTTTTCATTGTAGTGCGTGCGCAGAGGTAGCCGGGATCGCGGCTTCATGACTTTGCGCACTTGTATCCCCATTACAGGACCTGTAGAGCATTGTTCATTGTGGGGTCCTGCAGTTGGGGGGGAGGGGGGTCTCCTGCTTCACTTTCTAGCTTGGTCTTGTGTTGATGATCGCTGTTCCCCCTCTCAGAGCCTGTGGGAGCTGTGGTTACTCGAGGACTCCAGCCGAGCAGAGCTGTCCGTGACTGATAACAGCGATGATACTTTGCCGATGGGAGTTGTAGTCTCCTACACCAGCCAGCTGAATGTATTTATCAGTACGTACCATCTGGTTAATCACTGGTCACACAAGGGGAACTGGGGGTGTAACGATACCACGTTCTGAAGGAAAGATCTCCGGATTGTGGCGTAACGCTGCCCGTGTACTAAATAAAAACAGGCGCCCTCTGTGGGGGAGGGGGGGAAACCATCTGTGTATAGAAAACGGGCACCGTGTCATACTACACGTGAGGCAGGGCAAAATACATGACCGCCTGTAGCAATATCCGCGAATCAATTCAACCACTACGGGCACTAGTCTATAGGTAGTTAGTGGAAGGAGCAGGGTCCACAGCAGTACAGAGTATTTCAGGATATGAGGGTGCTGATCTTGTGAGAGGTCACAGGCTGAGCGTTACATAATGGAAGGAGCAGGGTCCCCAGCAGTACAGAGTATTTCAGGAGAGGAGGGGCGGATCTTGTGGGAGATCACAGGCTGAGCGTTACATAATGGAAGGAGCAGGGTCCTCAGCAGTACAGAGTATTTCAGGAGAGGAGGGGCGGATCTTGTGGGAGGTCACAGGCTGAGCGTTACATAATGGAAGGAGCAGGGTCCCTAGCAGCACAGAGTATTTCAGGAGTGGAATGTGCTGATCTTGTGGAAGGTCACAGACTGGAGTTATGTAGTGGAAGAAGCAGGGACCCTAGCAGCACAGAGTATTTCAGGAAAGGAGTGTGATCATCTTATTGGAGGTCACAGAATGAGCGTTACGTAGGAGCAGGGTCCCCAGCAGTACAGAGTATTTCAGGAGTGGAATGTGCTGATCTTGTGGGAGGTCACAGACTGGAGTTATGTAGTGGAAGAAGCAGGGACCCTAGCAGCACAGAGTATTTCAGGAAAGGAGCGTGATAATCTTATTGGAGGTCACAGAATGAGCGTTGCGTAGTAGAAGGAGCAGGGTCCCCAGCAGCACAGAGTATTACAGAAAAGCAGTGTGCTGATCTTGCCAAAGGTTACATAGTGGAAGGAGCATCACCCCCTGGAGCACAGAGTATTTCAGGAGAGGACTGTGGACAGGGCTGTATGTGAGGGGCAGGGGATAATGAGCCGGACTTCTTTCTTCTGTGCCATTGTTAATAAGTTGCCGCCCTCTTGTTTGTGCAGGTGAGGAGACCATCTTGCCCCCCACGCCGGTACTTTTGCTGCTCTCCACAGACGGCGTGCTTTGTCCTTTTCACATGATCAACTTAATCTCTGGCGTAAAATCTCTGATGGTGAAACCGGAGCGACTCGCCATGGAAGGGGAACGACTTATTAAAGGTGCGGGTATTTGTTTGTTCTTCTATAAAGTACCGTATTTTTCAGATGCCCCTCACCATAAGACGGACAAAATCGAATAGATCCCCCGATAAACACGAACCCCAGCGGGTCACACCGCAATAACGTGCGCCCTGTATGTAAGTGGAGCAAGCGAGGGGCCACGTGGCCCAAACCGCAACAAGGGGGCATTCTGGGAAAGCTTTTCCTGCTTTATCATGATGGGATCCCTGTAAGCGAGCCCCCCCCCCCCCCCCCCCCATCTCTCACTGCTATATTCAGTATATAACCTGTTGCTGCCTCTTATACGGAAAAATACGGCGTCCGTCTTGACATTTATTCACATACAAAGCTCCTGACATAATCCTAATGCTTGTCTGTTGGCCTTCGCCCTGGTTACGTAATCATTTGTGTCCTTGTTGTGTTTGCAGCGTCCAGTTCCGCCACCTCAGGACTTGCCGCAGCTGTTACTAGTCCCCGTCAACCCGGCGCACTTACCGGCAATGTCACTAACACGCCCCCTGCTGGTTTCCCTGGACAATTGACTTCTTCAGCTCATAACCTCCTGACAAAGCCTCCGGCTCCTGCTTTCGGCCTGCCTGCCGCTAGTAACTCTGCAAAACCTCCGGCCGCCGCTCCTCCTGCTTACGGCCTGCCTGCCGCTAGTAACTCTGCGCAGCCTCCTACCGCTGCTCCTCCTGCTTACGGCCCGCCTGCCGCTAGTAACTCTGCAAACCCTCCTCCCGCTTTCGGCCTGCCTGCCGCTAGTAACTCTGCGCAGCCTCCTCCCGCTGCTCCTCCCGCTTTCGGCCCGCCTGCCGCTAGTAACTCTGCAAAACCTTCTGCCGCCTCCACTTTCAGCTTTCCCTCGGCTAATCTATCTGGAAAACCTCAGTCTAATCCTGCTTTCGGCCTGTCTTCCTCGCATGTCCCCGGCACCCCTCAAACCGCTCCTTTTACTTTCAGCATGCCGACTGCAAATATTTCCTTCAATCCTCAAGAAAGTTCTTCATTTGCAGGCAAACCTCAGCCTTCTCCTGCTTTCAGTGTTCCATCTTCTAGCCTTCCTCTAGCAACGCCGGTCAATTATTCTTCTGTCTTATTTGGTGCGCCACCCGGGGCTGGAAGTTTTCCTAAGCCGTCCGGCACGCCAGCTTCTTCCTTCACCTTGGAGCCGGTTGCGGGGGCTTTTGGGGCTGCCACATCGAAGCCAGAGAACGTCAGTAGTTCTACTCCAGCTGCAGATTCCAGTGTCCAATCACCGACCTCCGCTGTCAGAGTGAACCTGAAAGATAAGTACGTGCAACGCTCACATGTGCCGCTGTAGATGTTGGGGTGAGTCGCTCGTTAATGTGTGGTGGGTAGGTTGCCCAGTCTATAAAAATTGGCCTATCCTCAGGATAGGCCATCAATAGCTGATTGGTCTAAGTCCGATTCCAAGGACCCCTCTGTTTTGAAGGGGGTGCATTGCTGGTACGTGCGCTGCACCCCCTTCATTTCGACTTGCTCACTGTGAATCGCTGACTCGGATGTAGCGGCGATTCCGTGAGGATCGGCCATGAAGTTTGAGTGACTGGAGAACCCCTTTAACATTTAGGTGACTTTGTGTCTATATTTGTAAGACTTACAAATGTCATTACTCCGGCGCCCCTCGAGGTACCGAAATAGCTGATCTATGTTTGCTCGATGGTCGATGTCCCCCATATTGAATAGCGTTTATATCTAACATTGATCTTTAACAACTCTAGACTGCCAGCGAAGTAGTGGCCATTAACCCCTCCACTACTCTAGCCCACCAGGGATTTTTGGTTTGTCGTTTTGGTATGTTGTGAATTTAGACGGTTTCCGTACATAACGTGACTGTTCTCTTCTTGTGTCTTCAGATTCGGTGCAGGCGACACTCCTCAACCTAAGCCGAGCTTCGCCCCAAACACTCCAGGCTTTTCTTTCACACCTCCAGCCAAGACCACAACCCCTGCGGGCCACTTCGTCATACCCACTCCATCGCAGCCCACAGGAGCCCCCAGCAGACCTTTTTCTGAGGGTAAATATATATACATACATATACTTTACAGCCTAATAATCGCCTCTTTGTTTGAACGCATTCTCTCTTATTGTCCTTGCAGTCTCGCAGTCTTCACAAAGCGCCGTCCCGTCGCCAAAAGTAGCCCAGAAGTCAGCCCGGGTCTTGCCGGCGGTAGGGAAACAAGCAACGCCTCCGGTATTTCTGGTTCTGCTTTCCCTCATTGGGTTAAAGAATCTGCAGCTAAAGTCAGACCTTCCAGATAAATGGCTGATCACGTGACCATATATATTTTTTTTCCAGCCTGTAGCGATCGGGACGTTTGACAAAGTTGTAGACAGCAAAGATCCTATTCACAATGGAATAAAGGAGGAGGTACGCCCGGTGCAGCGCTGTAAACGCGGAGTGTTTGCTGTCGGAGCGGCTGATCTAACTAGATCCTCTTGTCTGTTTGGGGGCAGATTGCTCATTTTCAGAAGGAGTTGGATGACCTAAAGGCGCGGACGGCTAAGGCTTGTTTTATCGTAGGATCAGAGGGTGAGATGAGGCAGCTGAGGACGGAGTCTGCTGATCTCCATTCTTTCCTTCTGGATATCCAGGATACTACAAAGGTAGCAGCGGATAAACAAGTGTCCGACGACCACTTCACTTCTGTGATCCCTCCTCATCTCCGGTCTGTGTGGCTCAGCGCAGACGGGCGCGATGGCCTCACTGCCTTGTGACTGTCTGCGCTGAGCCGTGAGTGTCGGGTACGGCGATACATAATGGTAGAGCAGGGAGCTTACGGCTCCCTGCTCTACCCCTACATTCAGCTGTGTCCTGAGGACGGAGATATGGATGAAACCGGGAAAAAGTAATTGAAGAAACCGGAATGCACAAGATGACGTCGGTTAATTGCGCTGAATTTTGGATTCGGTTATCTTTAGATTAATTGCTCAGCTCTATTAGAGACACTCGGGATGCTCGGCACGTGCTCGGTTCACAGGCAGTAGGGAATAGCGTCCCCTGCAGGTTTATTATCAGAATCGCTTCCTCTTGTGAAGGGAGCGATTCCTATAATATAATATTCAGTAATCCATTTCCCTAATAACATGTTTGACGTTCCTGGTCTGCACTTTTGTCACCAGGTTGTCCCAACTTAAAGGGATTCGTAAACCCTATTAGGGAATTCTGAGTTAATAGAGGGGGGTCCTCTGTTCGGGATCCTTATCTCTTAGTCAGAGTGCCTGTCTCTCTGGAGGACCCGTCCTGTTTTACACAGACTTCACGTTGATATGAATGGACACTGTGTAATACTTCATGTCTCCTGTGGTGGCGCTGCAGAGAAACTGATCGCGTACTGCCAGGTTTCCCCACCGATCATAGATGATCGCTGAGGGTTCCAGCAGGAGGACACATTGTGATCAGCTAATTGTCAAGGGTCCCTTCTTATAAGTAGGGATTGTCCAAAGTGTAGACCCCCTTAGGTATTGAGTCTGTGTTGCAATTCTGACACAGCGGCTGGTCAGGAGTGATGTTTCTCCAGAAAAAAAATCTGTAGAGGCCGCAGGGCTTGTTGGGGGTCCCAGCAGTACAACCACCACCGATCAAACACTGACTGCATATCATTAAAGGGGTTATCCGGGAGTTTCCAAATTCTGAGGGTGCGGGAGTGTATAACATAATAAACCGGTACTTGCCCTTTGAAGCAACCCAGTGCTGACACCCTGTCCGCCGCCGCTCTAGTCACGTGCTGCTGCAGCCAATCGCTGGCCTCCGTGGTGATGCTTCCATGAATGGCACATTACCCCTGAGGTCAAACTTGTGAATACTCCTGGATAACCCCTTTAAGTAGTAGTTAGATAGAACGTCGTTACCGCATTCACCGATGGCCGCAATCAGAGCAGGCTACAGGGAATTGACTATTACTTTGGAATTTCCCTCTGCATCCAGATACAGGTTAGTCCTAATTCAGTTTAAGGCAGACTCCTTTATGTAGTCTCCCATAGACCAGCCTGTAACCAGAGGGTCAGGATATGGATTATTTCCCATAATTCAATCATATTACGGAAATGCTGTTTTAAAGGAACTCTCTGGGCAAAACTCATAACACGGTATAATGCCTAGTGCTGGACTTGAAGGGGCGGAGCTTGACACATGGATTCTCTTTGGTGTTTGAATCCCTGTGTCAAGCTCCGCCCCCTCAGGCCCTGTATTGATGGTGATATTTGGCTTCGTTTCTTGACTGGACATTGACTAATATCATTCTTGTTTTTATTTTATTTAGTCTCTTCACGGAGATGTCGGCTGCCTAAAAACCACAATTCTGGAGGGATTGGCCAATGTTGAGAATGCGAGGGAACAAAAGGAGCGACTAAGTGATCAAGTATACCGTCGGCTTTTATATAAGAAGCCTCTGGACCCGCGGAGCGAGGCGCAGATGCAGGTAAGATTGGTCGTGGCTGAGAACCAGTCCCAATACCGGACCGGTCCTCTCATCCAGGATCTTGTCGTCCTTCTTCTGCAGGAGATTCGTAGATTCCATCAGTACGTGAGGTTTGAGGTTCAGGGTGTGAGCGACGTCCTGGATCTGGAGTGGGACCGCTTCCTGGAGTCCAAGAAAAAACAGAAGTGTGTGGTTTGTCGCCTGGTCCTCGTCCGGGCCGATATCTGGGCAAATTGTACATATTCATTGTCATGGAAAGCTGGGTGACGGCCAATATGTCGGCCATAACCGCTGCCTCAGAGGTGGCCATACTAGGAAAGAGAAAGAGGCGTTGGGGCAAGAAGAAGGGGTTCGGCTAGATGGGGTAATTCACCCCTTGGCGCAGAATCACGTACATGTACGGCATAGAAAGGCAGCCATTCGCGCATTCCGCCCTGCATGTACGTGATTGTGTGGGCATAGAAGCTGTGCCCACGGGAGCCCGGCTGTAAATGACGCAATTGCGACCGCGGCATTTAAGTGGTTTGACAGAGGGAGTTCCCTCTGTCACCAATCTGCGGCCTGCAACCGCCGACTGGTTGCCATGGCAGCCGGGGGCCTAACAAAGGCCACCTGGCTATATGCCTATTAGACTGTGCCAGAGGCATGGCCTAATAGAATGCTTGGTCATTAAGGCCAAAATAGACCTGGTCCTAAGGGGTTAAAGCGTTTGTCGGGTTTAGATACAAAACTACAATTTGGGACACTCATCTATTTGCCAGTGACTGCAAAGAGTGTCCCTTGCTCTGGAGGACCCGGCATGTCCATGCATTACAGTGAAATCCCATTGAATTTAATGAGAGCTGTGTAATGCTTCGTTTCTCCTGTGGTGGCGCTGCAGGGAAATTGAACACTTACTGCCAGGTTTCCTTACAGATGATCGTTGGGGTACCTGCAGCAGGACACCCTGAGATCACTTTATCGTCTGGGGACTGTCCAAAGCAGACATTCAATGGATGGACGATCGTTTCGCCTGTGACCACCTTTACTGATTGTGAGTCTTTACAGGGGATATCCGGTTTCGGAACGTGAAACGCTGTTTAATACCCTGGCCAATAACCGAGAGATCATCAACCAGCAGAGACAGCGTCTTAACCAGCTAATGGACAATCTGTACCAGCTGCGACTTTACAACTGCACCTCTCAGTGGAGCGTGACGAGTGAAGACTCCACCAGCCAGAGGTGAGGGGGTTAACCCCAATATAAACTGCGACACGGTCTAGTAACGTCGGCCGGCGCCGGTCAAGAAGCTGTGTTCATGCTTCTATGTTGCTGCTTTTTTACAGCTGTGATGTGGAGTTAGAAAGTCTTCAGGATATTTTGTCAAAGACCACGATCGATACGACGATCAAGCCGGCGCCGAAGCTGCCACGTAAGTGCAAAGTAACTCCTGGTCGGTGTGTAGACCTTCTTGTATGGATTCTTTATTCATACGTTTGATGGTAGAGCCCCAGGAGTCCAGTCTGTCGATTCACCACCTTTCTTTTCCAAGTTAGACGAGTCGTCCAGTTCAGAAAACCCATGGTCATACCCCCTATTAGAGAATTCTGGGGTAATCGAGGGGGGTCTTTTGATCAGGATCCTCATCTCTTGGGCAGAGTGGATACGTAGAGCGTCTCTGGAGGACCTGTCCTGTCCTGCATTACTGACAACACATTATGAATGGATACAGTGTAATACTTCATTTCTCCTGTGGTGGCGCTGCAGGGAAACGTAACACTGCCAGGTATCCCCACAGATCACAGATGATCGCTGAGGGTCACCTTAGCATCCGCTTGTTGTCAAGGGACCCATCTAACAAGTAGGGGTTGTCCAAAGCGAGCAACCTCTTTAAATCGTATCTCCAATAATGATGCCGGCCGTTTCTCCCGCCGGTTTAACGAAGGACGGGAGAGTTAGCGGGCCAGTTGCCTAGGTAATCATTTGACACCGGATGTAGGTCAGGCTATAAGCGTTATATACAGTTGTCTAAGCAACCGGACCGACCGCTCTCCTGACCTCACTCCTAAACTTACGTCAGGAGCCGTGGCCACTATCGTCATTGAAGGGGCACCTCTCTTAATCAGAGTATCCTTGTTATACCATAAGGGTTACACTAGTGGGCGTAATTGCTTTAAATAACCAAACGGGGCATATGGTGTATCACGTGATCCCACTCAGCCAGTCAGAAGCTCTGAAAAGGATCATGTGACCTACACGGCCAGCCTCCAATGAAACAGGAGTCTCAGACTGCATCACGTGATACTTGTCAGAGCTTCTGACTGGATGAGAGTGGTCATATGATAAACCATGTGACTCCAGAGGATCACAAAGTGTTTATTTTCAGCCCCCTGTTTAGCTCTTTGGGGGGGCTGTATAGCGGGGGTAACTGTTCCCATTAGTATAACTTTATTAGGGTATCAACTCTAACCCTTATTTAATTGGGCGGTCATATCTAAAATACACTCGAGCCCCTTTAAAAGGGTTTGAAGTCCAGCCACATGGTCATACGTCACTGACACTTAACTTTTCTCCTATTTTACTGTTTCGCAGCCAAGTTATCGCCAGTGAAGCAGAATCAGCTACGAAATTTCCTCACCAAGCGGAAGACCCCGCCAGTTAGATCGCTTGCTCCAGGTACAGATGATTTCCTCAGCATTGATCATTGACTACATTACCTATAGGCGGTCCTGGGAGTCCTATATAATAAATCTGCACTCCTCCAGTCTCTACGGCTCTATTCACAAGCCGTTTTTGCACTGCGTTCAGCTTATACGCCAGATATGGTCCCAGTGCCTACGCCGAATGTATATTTAGGGACCCCGTTACCTGACGTATGGCCAAAAAAAAACGTCCTTTGGGCGTCCACTGGGCCGGTATGCGTCGGTATAGAAAAGCTCGATCTGCTGCTCTATTCTATACAGGGGTATCCCACAAAATTAAAACCAGCTATACCGTGCAGTATATGGTTGTCTTTTTGGGTGGGAGCCTATGGGCAACGTATGGTACTGTATGCCTATAGAGTGGTGTATGTCGGGATTATTTCTGTCTCTCTGCTGCGTCCCGCCAGGCGGAGGAGGGAGCGCGGAGAAACGTCATGTGGCTTCGTTTCTGCCCCTTCCTCTTCTTCATGTCCAAAATATCAAGTATTAAAAATGTAGAATTACAATTTTGCTCTCTGGAAATAAGTATTGGGGGATAACGCCCCCAATAGAGCAGCAATTCCTGATACGTCTCGCGTTCCCTTAGTTTTTGGTGGTCTTTCGAGGAGGTTTTTGTCTGTATTTTAGCCAACCTCTCCCGGTCGTCGTTCCTTAATCCAAGTTCTACAGAAGATCTGGACGACGTCAGTTCTTCATCTTCATTGTCGGAAGCCGCAGATAATCAAGGGAGACGGTCCGAACCGCATCGTGGGCCGGTTAGGCAGGAGACCCCACCCCTGGACCCATCCCCCGTCCGAGCCGTCCGTCATGCCCCCGTAGCACGCACCGTATCCATGCAGCCGGGCTTTGGAACCCCAACTCCTCTATTTGCAAAGGTTCCGCCAAGCTCTGGACCCGTCACCAGCACTCGTAAGTCCCCTCCGGTGTGATAAATTCTGGCCTGCGATCTGTTCAATTTTGGAAGTGACGATTGAGAAGCGCAACCTCTGAATTCTTTATGCAGCCGCGGTACCTGTGCCGGCAATGAGGGTAATCCCATCGGGAGCCGACAGCACAATGCTGGCCACCAGGACCGTCAAACACGGAGCCCCAAACGTCTCCGCAACGCAAGCAGCAGCAGCCGCCATGAGGAGGCAACAGATAACCAACCTGGCACCAGGTAACCCGCAGCAGCCGCGTAAGTATTCACATGTAGTTCCGGCTTTGACTCATTAGTGCGTATGACGCTTTGCTTTCACCTGCAGCCGCGCTCACTGAATCCACCTTGCAAACTGTGCCCAAAGTCGTGAACGTGAAAGAGCTGAAAGGAAATGGGCCCGGGCCCAACATTCACTTAGTCATGATGTAAGTAATTGATGTTTATATGGCCGGGCCGGGGTCCGCTCTAGCACTGTACAAGTATCCGTCTTCTAGATACATATATTTATCATTCTGAACGTTCCATCTTGACCTGATCTATATTTTTGACCCCTTCAGGCCCACCGTACCGCAATCGGCTGCCCAGCTAAGTAACCAAGCATTGACTAAAGCCGCTGCAGCCCAAGCCAAACAGGTACTAAACCAGGAGCCCCTCACAGCAAACGCTTCTAAAATTGTTGTTCTGTAACATTGTCACTTCTAAAAATGTAAAGTGTGATGCACATAAGAGTTTACACCCCTGGCGCCGCTTATCTCCAGGGGTAATACAGGGTTAAACCTGCTGGACTCTGACTTGTCGGAACTTTCATCAGACATCAAGCTGCCCCTACAAACTTCCATGGGTTGCCCAACTTGACCCACGAGAACAACTTTGCGGCCCTGTATTGTTACTTCTGTTTACACCTAGGTCCCTGGTGCCGGTGCATTGAAAGCCGTTCCTGTTCCGTCCAGCTCCCCCCAACCCGGACAAGTTTTTGTACCCAGCAAGGGCACAGGTTAGTTGGCGAGTGACCTAGACCCTGTTTTTTTTACAACATGCTTTAGTATTTATTTCAATAACATACAGCTACTTTGCAGATTAATGTGTCTCCATGGTAACAGACTACATACATATCCTGTGCAGTCTGATCCTGTAGACTTGTTACTCCACTCCTCTTCCTACTAAGAAAAGAGGGCAGGGAGTGGAATAACACAGGACTATAGGATCACACTACACAGGTTTGTAGTCGGTAACCATGGAGACAAATAACTATAGTAGCTGTATACACAAAACGGTAGGAGGTTTTTCATCCGTGCGATTTACAAAATTGCTTCAATTCTTCTTTTAACGGGTACCCGTTCAGATAATATCGGCTGTATGATAACCTGGTACTTACTTGTGAGTAAATGAAACTCTTTTTATTTATTGTAGGAATCGCAGCCTCCTCACCTCCCAGCCTGATCGCTGGTACCCCTGTGAACAAAGCCTTTGTCATTTATTCTCCCAGGTATGAGTCTGCCCTTTATTTGTATTAAGCTTTGTACCCTATAGTCAGATTGGTGATTACAGCTTATGGCCAAGGCCGGACAAACAATTTGGTGGCCGGCCATACACCTTAGATAATTGCCAGCAGATCCCACTGACTAACCGGATCTGTCGACAAATTTGTATCCGAGCGATCCCGCTGATCCGTGGTGTCGGCTACAAGAGCCAGGTTCAGTATTTTGGATTTTTAACATGCCCGATCTTTGTTTCTTCAAACAAGAGATAAGCGTTGCCAGACATACCTTGAGCCACTTATCTCCCTCTCCAGGTGGCAGTCAATATGCATGCCTGATTTCTTCTAGTTATCAACGCCGGCAGGAGACTGGACCCTTTACCCCTAGTATTGACCCCCGTAATAAACCTTGATATTGTTGAAAAGTTGCTTTAAGTCTTTGCATAGTCCCTCCTGTATTGCTCCTGGGAAGTGTTGGGAGGAAAGTGGGTGGTGGAGGCGCCGGAGTCATCGCTGGGCCGTGCTACATCATAACTACCTGTCGTCTTTTTCCAGTGCTTTCGTTACGGATTCTGCCGCCGCTTCCCCTCCCACATCGACCTTCGGAGGCTTCGCTCCAGGTAACCTGCGCCTGAATGTTCAGATTTCTTGTAAATAAAGTTCAATCCTTGTACAAAGGAAAGTTCTGCGACTTAAGGACCTTTTACATCGGCCGCCGATGCCCAGTGTAAAACCCCCTTTATGCATTGGCTATTAATTCTTTACCATTTTCAAGATCTCCGCTTGCTTTCTTTACATTTAGAGACCAAAAGCCCCATCGTGTCTTAGTCTTGCTTACACAGCTGAGGGTTTGTTGCTATGTAGACGATCCTCTGTTACCAAGCAGCACAAATCTCTTTTTTTTTTTTTTTTTTGTTCTGAACTCCTTGGTCGATCGTTGTTGCCTGCACTGACACATTGTAACAAACTTTTAATTGCAAATCTTCTCGTGACCATTTTCATCTATACTTTGTGGGTAATAGTATCTGCAGTGTTACTTGTATATTTGAGGGGCAGTAAATCGCGTGGTAATTTGAGGGGTTGTCTCCGCATGGACGTCGGCGGCGTAGCCTTAGGATCTACCACTGATGTCCAATCAGAATTGGTGTGCGCGGTCACCATTTTCTTGTGTGCTGTATATTCGCAGTCGCAGCCGTTCCTGCACCTGTAGACACGTGTTGTTTCATTTTGTTTGAATGTGCTGTCAATTTTTGTGTTTAAATGTCCGATCAGCGGTGACCTGATCGCTGTAAGGCTGGGTTCACACGAGCACATTAACGTCCGTAATGGACGGACGTATTTCGGCCGGAAGTCCCGGACCGAACACAGTGCAGGGAGCCGGGCTCCTAGCATCATAGTTATGTACGACGCTAGGAGTCCCCGCCTCGTTGCAGGACAACTGTCCCGTACTGAAAACATGATTACAGTACGGGACAGTAGTTCCACGGAGAGGCAGGGACTCCTAGCAACGTACATCACTATGATGCTAGGAGCCCGGCTCCCTGCACTGAGTTCGGTCCGGGACTTCCGGCCGAAATACGTCCGTCCATTACGAACGTTAATGTGGTCGTGTGAACCCAGCCTGACTCTGCGGCAGCGGCCAAATCTAGTCAATGGCCGACCAGAGAAGGCTGAGTGGAGCCAATTGGCGCGGTCTGACTGCTGGAGCCCTTACCTTTAGGACATAGGTGACGTATCCTAGGGATATGCCAGCAATGTCTATGCTGGGATCGCCCCTTTAAACAGGTTTCCCATCTCGTAAAGTGATGGCAAGTCGCTAGCCTATGCCGTTTCTTTCTGGTCAGTGGGGGTCTAACCTCTAGGACCCCCCACAGAACATGAAAACTAACAGGCCGCAGCACAGGTTTAGTTCTGCATCCCCTTCATCGTTTTTTCCCTGCACAGCGGCGCGTCTGGCCACCCACTGTCGGGAACTGCAGTCCAAAAAGCCCACTCGTTCTTAGGATCGGCGGGCGTCCCCCCCCCCACCGACCGGAAAGCGATGCCGTACACTTTATTACGTGGGATAAACCACTTGCAGTCACTTTCATCTGTCGCTTCTCACTGTAATGTGCAGAATAAAGAGGCAGGAGTTACACAATGTATTGTCTCCCCTGAACTTCAGATGGAAGGTGATGATGAGTTGTCTCCAGACCTGAGGGATGAAGCTTTATTCTTTTGATATTTCAGGAAAGGATTCTCATCCGCCTTCAAGTTTTGGGACCGGTCCTGGGAACAAGGCTCCGTTTGTCTCCGGTTCTGAAATTCCAGCCTCGCACTTGTCATTAATGCCGCCATCTTCATCGTCAACCGCCGCTCAGGCACAAGCTGCCGCATCGCCAGCCCCCCTCCTACCACGTAAGTCTTCCAGTCTGGGCAATTGTACAGCCCTTCTGTATGTCACTGGTCAATTCATTGCTTGTCTTTTGATCTTTCAGCCAAGGATGTTACCCAACCTGCAAACTTCGTGAGCGGAGGAGGAATTCGGCAGCAAATCGTCTCTCCCGCGGATATGTCGGCTTCCTTATGGTCTTTTATGCCACCGTCTTCTGCCCCTGCTGATTCTACCACTGGTGTTAAGCCAGCTCCGCTACCAGTTACCCCCGCTACACCCTCAGTCATGCCGCCGGCAGGATTTACAGGTGGCGAGACCCTCGGGAGCTTCTCTGGAATAAGAGTTGCCCAAGTAGAGGATGCGTCCAAACCCGCCCCATCGGTACAGCAAGTTAAAGCACAAGCCGTCAGCTCCTTGGTCAGTTCTTCTGGTGGATTTCTGCCTTCAAAGCCCGGAGATCCGTCTCCAGCCGCAGCCGCTCCTTCACCCGTGCCGACTAATGCACCAATATTGTCCGGGATGTTTGTCCCAGCTCCCAAGTCGAGCCCCCCTATTACCGCGCCACCCGGCTCAGCCCCTCCGGCCAGTGGTTCATCTTCATCCGTTCAATATTCGGCAGGGTTTGCTTTCTTGCCTCCTATAAATTCAACCCAAACGCCTGCGGCTTCGATCCCGGTGACAGCGGTAGCTCCCGGCTTGTTTGGCTCAGATGTTAAACAGTCAGCGGGACAAGAAAAATCTGTGTTGGACTCTTCACAGCTACAGGCACTTTTGGCTCAGACAAGCGAGGGCAGTAGAGAAGCGGCACCCAGCCCACCGGTTGGCAGCACGGTGTCCACACCTCCGGTAGCTGCCCCTACAGCCGCTACATCTCCACCGGCTGCAGAAACTAAGACATTGACTGCCCCATTATCCACATTTTCAGCCACCACGTCCACACCGGTAGCGGTCAGCCCTCCTGCAAACACAAGTTTATCTTCTCAGGCTGCAGGGTTTGTCGCTGCAGAAACCTCAGGACCCCCCAGCACGCAAGTCGCCTCAGGTGGAGGACCCACCGCTCCAGGTTCTGCTTTCGTCCAGCCGCCAGCAGCGGTTTTTGGGCAGGCTCAGCCTGTTAGTTCCGGTCCTCTTCTGTTTGGTCAGCAGAGCGGCAGCACAACCAGCGCATCTGGCTCTACCGCCCCCGCCTCTGCGTTTGGCTCCCCAGGATTTGGAGCGACGGAAGGAAGCGGAGGCTTTGGACAGCACATATTTGGGCAGACAGGGTCTTTCTGGAACGCGTCTCCTGCCTCTGCCAATAACTTTTCCTTCAAACCATCAAGCTTTGCGTCACAGTCGATATTTGGTCAAACTCCTGCCCCTACTGCGGCAGCGAACAGCGGCGGCGGAGGGCTATTTGGGAGTCCTGCAAGTTCGTTCTCATTCGGACAGCTGTCCGGCGGCAGCACCTCCACAGCTGTAGGGGGCATCTTTGAACAGAGTACGGCTCCAGGGTTTGGACAAAGCCCCTCCACCTTCGGTCAGAGTGCCCCAGTCTTCGGCAGTGCCGGCTCCTCGGCTACGACTACAACGTCCTCGCCTGTGTTTGGCTTTGCGCAGGCTGCAGGTGAGCATTGACTACGGTTCTGCGGATTCTTCTCTGCACGCCTTGGGGTACACTCATTTATTTTTTATTTATTTTTTACATTCCAGGATTTCAGACGAGTTCTTCCGGTCCCGCATTTGGCCAATCGCAGGACACCGGCTCAAGTGTCTTCGGACAGGTACAGATTTACCAATTTTCCTTATTACCTCAGACTGTTCACGGTCTAGTGCAGCCCATACAGGTCTATGTTTTACCGGCAAATCGTAAACCCCCAGCGATCGGCCGTTCTCTCGGGTGGCCATACGTATCCCCCGCACCGGCCTCTGATGTATTACATGGCGACCATTCAAATGAACAACCGTCCATGTCACATATGGACTGGCAGAAGCTCCAGGCTAAAAGAGTGGGGTTCCAAGCAGGGGCTCCCCTCTATGACGTCTATATGCCCCCCAATAGGGTATGTGGACAGGGGTTGGATTCATTTCTTATAGAGAATGCGGTACCGGTTGGACTCCGCTCGATATTGAAGTCTTCCCAGTCGCCCTCCTCCCCGTAGCAATGTTTAACCCTTTAATGACCCGGCCAATTTTTGTTTTTTCATTATCGCTTTTTTCTTTCCCGCCTTCCAAAAGCCGTTACAAATATATTTTTTCAGTCGAGTGGTGTGAGGGCTTGTTTTTTGCGGGGCGAGCTCTAGATTTTATTGGTACCAATTTGGGGACTTTTTGACTTTTTTTATTTTTTTGGGGAGCTGTGATTTTTTTTAAAAAAATGTCTTGTTTTTACGGCATTCACTGAGCGGGTTTAGTAACTTTAGATTTGAGTAGTTCGTACGTCTGCGGATGCGGCGATACCAGTTAGATTAACTTTTTTTGTTAGTTTTTTTTTTTAAATTTTTTTTTTATGTGCACATTAAAAAAACTATTTTTTTTTTTTTTACATTTTTTTTTAGAAGTCCTCCCAGGGGACTTAAACCAGCGATCATTGGATTATACACTATATACTGCAATACTAATGTATTGCAGTATATAGCGATTTTGACCGGCTTCTAGCAGGGCTTAAAAGGAGTACGAAGATGACTGACCTGAGGGCCTTTATTAGGCATCTAAGGGGTTAAACGAGCGGAGTCAAAGTGACTTTTGATTCCGCCCGTTGCAGTAAGATGTCGCTATTACACAGCCGGCACCTGCTCAGCCGGCTCCATACTCTCCCCCCCCTTAACATGTACCGTGTACATATACGTGGCATGGGCTTAAGCCAAAGCGGTCTTTGCATTCCTTTAGGGGTCTGTTCTGAGGGGAGAGCAGAGGTTAATTCCCATGTGTGGTCTCTGGATCCGCCGGCTCCACGTATGTAAGTGACCAGTTCCATCATTAACAAGCGTCTTCTGTTTCTGTTGTGCAGCAGTCCTCGTCCTCCGCTGGGGGCCTGTTTGGCGCAAGCAGCAATGCTGCGGGCAGTGGAGGCTTCTTCAGCGGTCTCGGAGGCAAACCCAGCCAAGAAGCCGCTAACAAGAATCCCTTCAGTTCATCTGGAGCAGCATTTGGCGCCGTCAATTCCACCAGTGAGTGCCCGTCCTGTTCTGGAATTTATGTTCATAACCTGCAGCCGTTGGCATGTGACCGCAGCAGCCAATCGCAGGTCGCTAGTGTAATACCGTTAATTATGTTGTTCGTGTTGACCACCCGCTATACTCTTCATGACGTCACTGTTCCGACCTGTTTTCTCCATCTCAGACCCCAACGGCCTATTTGGTGAAAGCGGGGCCAAGTCGTTCAGCTTTGGCAATAACGCGACATTCGGAGACCAGAAGTCTTCAGGAACGTTCAGCGCTGGGACAAGCGTGGCCTCCCAAGGATTCGGGTTTCCCAGTCCCGGCAAATCAGGTAATGTACCGGTGTGAAAGGAGCGTCCTGTCCTGCAGTAACATTACACATGTGGCTCTCACACCGGCTCATGGGAACAAATAGCTGCACCCAGATGAGATCCTAAAACTGCAATATCAGAACTGCCCCCATATACACCCCAGCTTGGCAAATATTGGCATTTTGGGTCCTTTTCCTTCTGTAAATGCACTGTCCTCTCTTCCTGCTTGCTGAGTGGGCCGGCATCTGGTGTGATGTCAGTGCTGTAAGACCTATGCTGCTCCCCCTCCCCTCTCGCAGCATGCTGTGTTACACACACTGAGGGAGAGATGCTACAGCTGCATCCCCCTTCCTCCCTGTCAAGTATATACGGTTTCTATCTAGGAAGATTTTTTTGTTGACCTGAGGTAGTTTCTGAATACTTCCACAGATTTTGCAGGCTGCTGGGAGGTGAGGAAGGTACACTTTGAGGGTATGTTCACACGAGGGCGTCCGTAACGGCTGAAATTACGGGGATGTTTCAGCCTGAAAACATCCCCGTAATTTCAGCCGTACCGGCATGTGCAGGCGCTTGGACGCCGCGTCCATTACGGACGTAATTGGCGCTGCTATTCATTGGAGTCAATGAATAACGGCTCCAATTACGCCCAAAGAAGTGACTGGTCACTTCTTTGGCGCGGGCGTCTATTTACGCGCCGTCATTTGACAGCGGTGCGTAAATATACGCCTCGTGTGAACAGACGAACGTCTGCGCATTGCTTTCAATATGCAGATGTTTGTCAACGCTATCGAGGCGCTATTTTCGGACGTAATTCGGGGGAAAAAACGCCTGAATTACGTCCGTAATTAGTGCGTGTGAACATACCCTAAACCTTCCCCATGCGGATCACGCCAGTCGTAGGTCAGTATTTCACTCCTTTATGATGGTTCCACTTCTGCGGATATTCTTAAGGATTCTTAAGAATTTGTGCAGATGCTCCGTAGCGAGTGTCGATGCCTTGGATTTCTTTGTGTTACGATCTAAGACCTCGTGACAGTCGCTGAGGAGCAACCGTGAAATTGGCCGGTGCCACAGATCATGGACGTTGCGTTAAATTTCCATGGTGAGGTTCTGCTGGGCAGTCAGGAGACGGACCGTATTGTACCTCCACATTGCCCGTACTGTGGTATCCATAATCAAGGGAGTCTTTTGTTGTTCCGTCACCCCACCCCCGATCTCATACAGTGGGTTAGATACTTGTACTTTATAATGTTTCTGTTCTTGCTGTAATAGAAATTGGTCATCCGTTTACTGACTTCTTGCTGAGCTTGCAGACAGCCACCAGTCTGAAAAAAATCAGCTGTAGTGTAAAGTATGAGGGACAGAGCAACAGCCTGAATCTATGGTTAGACCAGATCAGGGCTGTATTTTACAGTCTCTTTCTATTGGAGAAGTGTTTTTTCAGAAATTGCCTGGGTACATTCTGCCAACTAAACTGCATTGTGTGAACGTTCAGGTGAATTTCCTTACCATTTTCAAGATGTCTTATAGCTGTCAGTGAATTGATCCCTTAGTGTTCACATCCAGAAGCTGAAAATCTGTACGGACCTAATACTTCTCACATCTGAGGGTTTGTTACAATTATATCGGGACTAGACCATCTTTTGTGAACATTTGCAGCACAAATCTCTCTCTTTTAATGATAGTTTGTTACAATGTATCAGCCTGGATTCCAGGCTGTTTACCTCATAGGGGATTGTCTAAAATTGATACAATTGTAACAAATGTCAACTGTCGGAATGTCCAGAGGTGCAAAACACATTCTGACCTGAAAATGAACAATAATCCCACTCACTGACAGCAAGCAGAGATCTTAAAAAGTTGAAAAAATGGAATCGCACAGTACATTAGAAAGTTAGAGGTTTTTTATTACGCTTCATATGAGAGTTGATGAATGTTGTAAACCCGGGGTGGTCAAAACTGGCGAGATTTAGCATATCCGGACCCCCACAAATTCTCTTGGATTGACCCCCCCCCCTCCATATAAGATAGCTGAAGCCGCCATCTGTCCCTTTCACATAGGAGCAGCCATGATTATATCCATCACCCCGTACATGGCCCTTCCCTGTGATGTTCCCGGGTGTATATTAGGGGTGTATATTCTGTGCGGTGCCCGTGTCTTGCCTGTGATGTTCCCGGGTGTATATTCTGTGCGGTGCCCGTGTCTTGCCTGTGATGTTCCCGGGTGTATATTAGGGGTTTATATTCTGTGCGGTGCCCGTGTCTTCCCTGTGATGTTCCCGGGTGTATATTAGGGGTGTATATTCTGTGCGGTGCCCGTGTCTTCCCTGTGATGTTCCCGGGTGTATATTAGGGGTTTATATTCTGTGCGGTGCCCGTGTCTTCCCTGTGATGTTCCCGGGTGTATATTAGGGGTTTATATTCTGTGCGGTGCCCGTGTCTTGCCTGTGATGTTCCCGGGTGTATATTAGGGGTGTATATTCTGTGCGGTGCCCGTGTCTTCCCTGTGATGTTCCCGGGTGTATATTGGGGGTTTATATTCTGTGCGGTGCCCGTGTCTTGCCTGTGATGTTCCCGGGTGTATATTAGGGGTTTATATTCTGTGCGGTGCCCGTGTCTTGCCTGTGATGTTCCCGGGTGTATATTAGGGGTGTATATTCTGTGCGGTGCCCGTGTCTTCCCTGTGATGTTCCCGGGTGTATATTAGGGGTTTATATTCTGTGCGGTGCCCGTGTCTTGCCTGTGATGTTCCCGGGTGTATATTAGGGGTGTATATTCTGTGCGGTGCCCGTGTCTTGCCTGTGATGTTCCCGGGTGTATATTAGGGGTTTATATTCTGTGCGGTGCCCGTGTCTTGCCTGTGATGTTCCCGGGTGTATATTAGGGGTTTATATTCTGTGCGGTGCCCGTGTCCTCCCTGTGATGTTCCCGGGTGTATATTGGGGGTTTATATTCTGTGCGGTGCCCGTGTCTTCCCTGTGATGTTCCCGGGTGTATATTAGGGGTTTATATTCTGTGCGGTGCCCGTGTCCTCCCTGTGATGTTCCCGGGTGTATATTAGGGGTTTATATTCTGTGCGGTGCCCGTGTCTTCCCTGTGATGTTCCCGGGTGTATATTAGGGGTGTATATTCTGTGCGGTGCCCGTGTCTTCCCTGTGATGTTCCCGGGTGTATATTAGGGGTTTATATTCTGTGCGGTGCCCGTGTCTTGCCTGTGATGTTCCCGGGTGTATATTAGGGGTTTATATTCTGTGCGGTGCCCGTGTCTTGCCTGTGATGTTCCCGGGTGTATATTCTGTGCGGTGCCCGTGTCTTGCCTGTGATGTTCCCGGGTGTATATTAGGGGTGTATATTCTGTGCGGTGCCCGTGTCTTGCCTGTGATGTTCCCGGGTGTATATTAGGGGTGTATATTCTGTGCGGTGCCCGTGTCTTGCCTGTGATGTTCCCGGGTGTATATTAGGGGTTTATATTCTGTGCGGTGCCCGTGTCTTGCCTGTGATGTTCCCGGGTGTATATTAGGGGTTTATATTCTGTGCGGTGCCCGTGTCTTGCCTGTGATGTTCCCGGGTGTATATTCTGTGCGGTGCCCGTGTCTTGCCTGTGATGTTCCCGGGTGTATATTAGGGGTGTATATTCTGTGCGGTGCCCGTGTCTTGCCTGTGATGTTCCCGGGTGTATATTAGGGGTTTATATTCTGTGCGGTGCCCGTGTCTTGCCTGTCATGTTCCCGGGTGTATATTAGGGGTTTATATTCTGTGCGGTGCCCGTGTCTTCCCTGTGATGTTCCCGGGTGTATATTAGGGGTTTATATTCTGTGCGGTGCCCGTGTCTTGCCTGTGATGTTCCCGGGTGTATATTAGGGGTTTATATTCTGTGCGGTGCCCGTGTCTTGCCTGTGATGTTCCCGGGTGTATATTAGGGGTGTATATTCTGTGCGGTGCCCGTGTCTTCCCTGTGATGTTACTGTATATTAGGGGTTTATATTCTGTGCGGTGCCCGTGTCTTGCCTGTCATGTTCCCGGGTGTATATTAGGGGTTTATATTCTGTGCGGTGCCCGTGTCTTCCCTGTGATGTTCCCGGGTGTATATTCTGTGCGGTGCCCGTGTCTTGCCTGTGATGTTCCCGGGTGTATATTAGGGGTGTATATTCTGTGCGGTGCCCGTGTCTTCCCTGTGATGTTACTGTATATTAGGGGTGTATATTCTGTGCGGTGCCCGTGTCTTGCCTGTGATGTTCCCGGGTGTATATTAGGGGTTTATATTCTGTGCGGTGCCCGTGTCTTGCCTGTGATGTTACCGGGTGTATATTAGGGGTTTATATTCTGTGCGGTGCCCGTGTCTTCCCTGTGATGTTCCCGGGTGTATATTCTGTGCGGTGCCCGTGTCTTCCCTGTGATGTTCCCGGGTGTATATTAGGGGTTTATATTCTGTGCGGTGCCCGTGTCTTGCCTGTGATGTTCCCGGGTGTATATTAGGGGTTTATATTCTGTGCGGTGCCCGTGTCTTGCCTGTGATGTTCCCGGGTGTATATTCTGTGCGGTGCCCGTGTCTTCCCTGTGATGTTCCCGGGTGTATATTAGGGGTTTATATTCTGTGCGGTGCCCGTGTCTTGCCTGTGATGTTCCCGGGTGTATATTAGGGGTTTATATTCTGTGCGGTGCCCGTGTCTTGCCTGTGATGTTCCCGGGTGTATATTAGGGGTTTATATTCTGTGCGGTGCCCGTGTCTTGCCTGTGATGTTCCCGGGTGTATATTAGGGGTTTATATTCTGTGCGGTGCCCGTGTCTTGCCTGTGATGTTCCCGGGTGTATATTAGGGGTGTATATTCTGTGCGGTGCCCGTGTCTTGCCTGTGATGTTCCCGGGTGTATATTAGGGGTGTATATTCTGTGCGGTGCCCGTGTCTTGCCTGTGATGTTCCCGGGTGTATATTAGGGGTTTATATTCTGTGCGGTGCCCGTGTCTTGCCTGTGATGTTCCCGGGTGTATATTAGGGGTGTATATTCTGTGCGGTGCCCGTGTCTTGCCTGTGATGTTCCCGGGTGTATATTAGGGGTTTATATTCTGTGCGGTGCCCGTGTCTTGCCTGTGATGTTCCCGGGTGTATATTAGGGGTTTATATTCTGTGCGGTGCCCGTGTCTTGCCTGTGATGTTCCCGGGTGTATATTCTGTGCGGTGCCCGTGTCTTGCCTGTGATGTTCCCGGGTGTATATTAGGGGTGTATATTCTGTGCGGTGCCCGTGTCTTGCCTGTGATGTTCCCGGGTGTATATTAGGGGTGTATATTCTGTGCGGTGCCCGTGTCTTGCCTGTGATGTTCCCGGGTGTATATTAGGGGTGTATATTCTGTGCGGTGCCCGTGTCTTCCCTGTGATGTTCCCGGGTGTATATTTGGGGTGTATATTCTGTGCGGTGCCCGTGTCTTCCCTGTGATGTTCCCGGGTGTATATTAGGGGTGTATATTCTGTGCGGTGCCCGTGTCTTCCCTGTGATGTTCCCGGGTGTATATTAGGGGTGTATATTCTGTGCGGTGCCCGTGTCTTGCCTGTGATGTTCCCGGGTGTATATTAGGGGTGTATATTCTGTGCGGTGCCCGTGTCTTGCCTGTGATGTTCCCGGGTGTATATTAGGGGTGTATATTCTGTGCGGTGCCCGTGTCTTGCC
The DNA here is from genome assembly GCF_050947455.1 of Rhinoderma darwinii. NCBI lineage: Eukaryota > Metazoa > Chordata > Amphibia > Anura > Rhinodermatidae > Rhinoderma > Rhinoderma darwinii. The sequence goes on from NC_134694.1 coordinate 3,781,809, forward strand.
TGTGATGTTCCCGGGTGTATATTAGGGGTGTATATTCTGTGCGGTGCCCGTGTCTTGCCTGTGATGTTCCCGGGTGTATATTAGGGGTGTATATTCTGTGCGGTGCCCGTGTCTTGCCTGTGATGTTCCCGGGTGTATATTAGGGGTGTATATTCTGTGTGGTGCCCGTGTCTTCCCTGTGATGTTCCCGGGTGTATATTAGGGGTTTATATTCTGTGCGGTGCCCGTGTCTTCCCTGTGATGTTCCCGGGTGTATATTAGGGGTGTATATTCTGTGCGGTGCCCGTGTCTTGCCTGTGATGTTCCCGGGTGTATATTAGGGGTTTATATTCTGTGCGGTGCCCGTGTCTTGCCTGTGATGTTCCCGGGTGTATATTCTGTGCGGTGCCCGTGTCTTGCCTGTGATGTTCCCGGGTGTATATTAGGGGTGTATATTCTGTGCGGTGCCCGTGTCTTGCCTGTGATGTTCCCGGGTGTATATTAGGGGTGTATATTCTGTGCGGTGCCCGTGTCTTCCCTGTGATGTTCCCGGGTGTATATTAGGGGTTTATATTCTGTGCGGTGCCCGTGTCTTGCCTGTGATGTTCCCGGGTGTATATTAGGGGTTTATATTCTGTGCGGTGCCCGTGTCTTGCCTGTGATGTTCCCGGGTGTATATTAGGGGTGTATATTCTGTGCGGTGCCCGTGTCTTGCCTGTGATGTTCCCGGGTGTATATTAGGGGTGTATATTCTGTGCGGTGCCCGTGTCTTGCCTGTGATGTTCCCGGGTGTATATTAGGGGTTTATATTCTGTGCGGTGCCCGTGTCTTGCCTGTGATGTTACCGGGTGTATATTAGGGGTTTATATTCTGTGCGGTGCCCGTGTCTTGCCTGTGATGTTCCCGGGTGTATATTAGGGGTTTATATTCTGTGCGGTGCCCGTGTCTTGCCTGTCATGTTCCCGGGTGTATATTCTGTGCGGTGCCCGTGTCTTGCCTGTGAAGTTCCCGGGTGTATATTAGGGGTTTATATTCTGTGCGGTGCCCGTGTCTTGCCTGTGATGTTCCCGGGTGTATATTAGGGGTTTATATTCTGTGCGGTGCCCGTGTCTTCCCTGTGATGTTCCCGGGTGTATATTCTGTGCGGTGCCCGTGTCTTGCCTGTGATGTTCCCGGGTGTATATTAGGGGTGTATATTCTGTGCGGTGCCCGTGTCTTGCCTGTGATGTTACTGTATATTAGGGGTTTATATTCTGTGCGGTGCCCGTGTCTTGCCTGTCATGTTCCCGGGTGTATATTCTGTGCGGTGCCCGTGTCTTGCCTGTGATGTTCCCGGGTGTATATTAGGGGTGTATATTCTGTGCGGTGCCCGTGTCTTCCCTGTGATGTTACTGTATATTAGGGGTGTATATTCTGTGCGGTGCCCGTGTCTTGCCTGTGATGTTCCCGGGTGTATATTAGGGGTGTATATTCTGTGCGGTGCCCGTGTCTTGCCTGTGATGTTACCGGGTGTATATTAGGGGTTTATATTCTGTGCGGTGCCCGTGTCTTCCCTGTGATGTTCCCGGGTGTATATTCTGTGCGGTGCCCGTGTCTTCCCTGTGATGTTCCCGGGTGTATATTAGGGGTTTATATTCTGTGCGGTGCCCGTGTCTTGCCTGTGATGTTCCCGGGTGTATATTAGGGGTTTATATTCTGTGCGGTGCCCGTGTCTTGCCTGTGATGTTCCCGGGTGTATATTCTGTGCGGTGCCCGTGTCTTCCCTGTGATGTTCCCGGGTGTATATTAGGGGTTTATATTCTGTGCGGTGCCCGTGTCTTGCCTGTGATGTTCCCGGGTGTATATTAGGGGTTTATATTCTGTGCGGTGCCCGTGTCTTGCCTGTGATGTTCCCGGGTGTATATTAGGGGTTTATATTCTGTGCGGTGCCCGTGTCTTGCCTGTGATGTTACCGGGTGTATATTAGGGGTTTATATTCTGTGCGGTGCCCGTGTCTTGCCTGTGATGTTCCCGGGTGTATATTAGGGGTGTATATTCTGTGCGGTGCCCGTGTCTTGCCTGTGATGTTCCCGGGTGTATATTAGGGGTGTATATTCTGTGCGGTGCCCGTGTCTTGCCTGTGATGTTCCCGGGTGTATATTAGGGGTTTATATTCTGTGCGGTGCCCGTGTCTTGCCTGTGATGTTCCCGGGTGTATATTAGGGGTGTATATTCTGTGCGGTGCCCGTGTCTTGCCTGTGATGTTCCCGGGTGTATATTAGGGGTTTATATTCTGTGCGGTGCCCGTGTCTTGCCTGTGATGTTCCCGGGTGTATATTAGGGGTTTATATTCTGTGCGGTGCCCGTGTCTTGCCTGTGATGTTCCCGGGTGTATATTCTGTGCGGTGCCCGTGTCTTGCCTGTGATGTTCCCGGGTGTATATTAGGGGTGTATATTCTGTGCGGTGCCCGTGTCTTGCCTGTGATGTTCCCGGGTGTATATTAGGGGTGTATATTCTGTGCGGTGCCCGTGTCTTGCCTGTGATGTTCCCGGGTGTATATTAGGGGTGTATATTCTGTGCGGTGCCCGTGTCTTCCCTGTGATGTTCCCGGGTGTATATTTGGGGTGTATATTCTGTGCGGTGCCCGTGTCTTCCCTGTGATGTTCCCGGGTGTATATTAGGGGTGTATATTCTGTGCGGTGCCCGTGTCTTCCCTGTGATGTTCCCGGGTGTATATTAGGGGTGTATATTCTGTGCGGTGCCCGTGTCTTGCCTGTGATGTTCCCGGGTGTATATTAGGGGTGTATATTCTGTGCGGTGCCCGTGTCTTGCCTGTGATGTTCCCGGGTGTATATTAGGGGTGTATATTCTGTGCGGTGCCCGTGTCTTGCCTGTGATGTTCCCGGGTGTATATTAGGGGTTTATATTCTGTGCGGTGCCCGTGTCTTCCCTGTGATGTTCCCGGGTGTATATTTGGGGTGTATATTCTGTGCGGTGCTCGTGTCTTCCCTGTGATGTTCCCGGGTGTATATTCTGTGCGGTGCCCGTGTCTTGCCTGTGATGTTCCCGGGTGTATATTAGGGGTGTATATTCTGTGCGGTGCCCGTGTCTTGTCTGTGATGTTCCCGGGTGTATATTAGGGGTTTATATTCTGTGCGGTGCCCGTGTCTTGCCTGTCATGTTCCCGGGTGTATATTCTGTGCGGTGCCCGTGTCTTGCCTGTGATGTTCCCGGGTGTATATTAGGGGTGTATATTCTGTGCGGTGCCCGTGTCTTCCCTGTGATGTTCCCGGGTGTATATTAGGGGTGTATATTCTGTGCGGTGCCCGTGTCTTCCCTGTGATGTTCCCGGGTGTATATTGGGGGTTTATATTCTGTGCGGTGCCCGTGTCTTGCCTGTGATGTTCCCGGGTGTATATTAGGGGTTTATATTCTGTGCGGTGCCCGTGTCTTCCCTGTGATGTTCCCGGGTGTATATTAGGGGTTTATATTCTGTGCGGTGCCCGTGTCTTGCCTGTGATGTTCCCGGGTGTATATTCTGTGCGGTGCCCGTGTCTTCCCTGTGATGTTCCCGGGTGTATATTCTGTGCGGTGCCCGTGTCTTGCCTGTGATGTTCCCGGGTGTATATTCTGTGCGGTGCCCGTGTCTTGCCTGTGATGTTCCCGGGTGTATATTGGGGGTTTATATTCTGTGCGGTGCCCGTGTCTTGCCTGTGATGTTCCCGGGTGTATATTAGGGGTTTATATTCTGTGCGGTGCCCGTGTCTTGCCTGTGATGTTCCCGGGTGTATATTAGGGGTTTATATTCTGTGCGGTGCCCGTGTCTTGCCTGTGATGTTCCCGGGTGTATATTAGGGGTTTATATTCTGTGCGGTGCCCGTGTCTTGCCTGTGATGTTCCCGGGTGTATATTAGGGGTTTATATTCTGTGCGGTGCCCGTGTCCTCCCTGTGATGTTCCCGGGTGTATATTGGGGGTTTATATTCTGTGCGGTGCCCGTGTCTTCCCTGTGATGTTCCCGGGTGTATATTAGGGGTTTATATTCTGTGCGGTGCCCGTGTCTTGCCTGTGATGTTCCCGGGTGTATATTAGGGGTGTATATTCTGTGCGGTGCCCGTGTCTTGCCTGTGATGTTCCCGGGTGTATATTAGGGGTGTATATTCTGTGCGGTGCCCGTGTCTTGCCTGTGATGTTCCCGGGTGTATATTAGGGGTTTATATTCTGTGCGGTGCCCGTGTCTTGCCTGTGATGTTCCCGGGTGTATATTAGGGGTGTATATTCTGTGCGGTGCCCGTGTCTTGCCTGTGATGTTCCCGGGTGTATATTAGGGGTTTATATTCTGTGCGGTGCTCGTGTCTTCCCTGTGATGTTCCCGGGTGTATATTGGGGGTTTATATTCTGTGCGGTGCCCGTGTCTTCCCTGTGATGTTACCGGGTGTATATTAGGGGTTTATATTCTGTGCGGTGCCCGTGTCTTCCCTGTGATGTTCCCGGGTGTATATTAGGGGTTTATATTCTGTGCGGTGCCCGTGTCTTCCCTGTGATGTTCCCGGGGTGTATATTAGGGGTTTATATTCTGTGCGGTGCCCGTGTCTTGCCTGTCATGTTCCCGGGTGTATATTAGGGGTGTATATTCTGTGCGGTGCCCGTGTCTTCCCTGTGATGTTCCCGGGTGTATATTAGGGGTTTATATTCTGTGCGGTGCCCGTGTCTTGCCTGTGATGTTCCCGGGTGTATATTAGAGGTTTATATTCTGTGCGGTGCCCGTGTCTTGCCTGTGATGTTCCCGGGTGTATATTAGGGGTTTATATTCTGTGCGGTGCCCGTGTCTTGCCTGTGATGTTCCCGGGTGTATATTAGGGGTTTATATTCTGTGCGGTGCCCGTGTCTTCCCTGTCATGTTCCCGGGTGTATATTTGGGGTGTATATTCTGTGCGGTGCCCGTGTCTTCCCTGTGATGTTCCCGGGTGTATATTAGGGGTTTATATTCTGTGCGGTGCCCGTGTCTTGCCTGTGATGTTCCAGGGTGTATATTAGGGGTGTATATTCTGTGCGGTGCCCGTGTCTTGCCTGTGATGTTCCCGGGTGTATATTCTGTGCGGTGCCCGTGTCTTGCCTGTGATGTTCCCGGGTGTATATTAGGGGTGTATATTCTGTGCGGTGCCCGTGTCTTGCCTGTGATGTTCCCGGGTGTATATTCTGTGCGGTGCCCGTGTCTTGCCTGTGATGTTCCCGGGTGTATATTAGGGGTGTATATTCTGTGCGGTGCCCGTGTCTTCCCTGTGATGTTCCCGGGTGTATATTAGGGGTGTATATTCTGTGCGGTGCCCGTGTCTTGCCTGTGATGTTCCCGGGTGTATATTAGGGGTGTATATTCTGTGCGGTGCCCGTGTCTTGCCTGTGATGTTCCCGGGTGTATATTAGGGGTGTATATTCTGTGCGGTGCCCGTGTCTTGCCTGTGATGTTCCCGGGTGTATATTAGGGGTGTATATTCTGTGCGGTGCCTGTGTCTTGCCTGTGATGTTCCCGGGTGTATATTAGGGGTGTATATTCTGTGCGGTGCCCGTGTCTTGCCTGTGATGTTCCCGGGTGTATATTAGGGGTTTATATTCTGTGCGGTGCCCGTGTCTTGCCTGTGATGTTCCCGGGTGTATATTAGGGGTTTATATTCTGTGCGGTGCCCGTGTCTTGCCTGTGATGTTCCCGGGTGTATATTCTGTGCGGTGCCCGTGTCTTGCCTGTGATGTTCCCGGGTGTATATTAGGGGTTTATATTCTGTGCGGTGCCCGTGTCTTGCCTGTGATGTTCCCGGGTGTATATTAGGGGTGTATATTCTGTGCGGTGCCCGTGTCTTCCCTGTGATGTTCCCGGGTGTATATTTGGGGTGTATATTCTGTGCGGTGCCCGTGTCTTCCCTGTGATGTTCCCGGGTGTATATTAGGGGTTTATATTCTGTGCGGTGCCCGTGTCTTGCCTGTGATGTTCCCGGGTGTATATTAGGGGTGTATATTCTGTGCGGTGCCCGTGTCTTGCCTGTGATGTTCCCGGGTGTATATTAGGGGTGTATATTCTGTGCGGTGCCCGTGTCTTGCCTGTGATGTTCCCGGGTGTATATTAGGGGTGTATATTCTGTGCGGTGCCCGTGTCTTGCCTGTGATGTTCCCGGGTGTATATTAGGGGTGTATATTCTGTGCGGTGCCCGTGTCTTGCCTGTGATGTTCCCGGGTGTATATTTGGGGTGTATATTCTGTGCGGTGCTCGTGTCTTCCCTGTGATGTTCCCGGGTGTATATTCTGTGCGGTGCCCGTGTCTTGCCTGTGATGTTCCCGGGTGTATATTAGGGGTGTATATTCTGTGCGGTGCCCGTGTCTTCCCTGTGATGTTCCCGGGTGTATATTAGGGGTTTATATTCTGTGCGGTGCCCGTGTCTTGCCTGTGATGTTCCCGGGTGTATATTAGGGGTTTATATTCTGTGCGGTGCCCGTGTCTTCCCTGTGATGTTCCCGGGTGTATATTGGGGGTGTATATTCTGTGCGGTGCCCGTGTCTTCCCTGTGATGTTCCCGGGTGTATATTAGGGGTTTATATTCTGTGCGGTGCCCGTGTCTTGTCTGTGATGTTCCCGGGTGTATATTAGGGGTTTATATTCTGTGCGGTGCCCGTGTCTTGCCTGTCATGTTCCCGGGTGTATATTCTGTGCGGTGCCCGTGTCTTGCCTGTGATGTTCCCGGGTGTATATTAGGGGTGTATATTCTGTGCGGTGCCCGTGTCTTCCCTGTGATGTTCCCGGGTGTATATTAGGGGTTTATATTCTGTGCGGTGCCCGTGTCTTGCCTGTGATGTTCCCGGGTGTATATTAGGGGTTTATATTCTGTGCGGTGCCCGTGTCTTCCCTGTGATGTTCCCGGGTGTATATTGGGGGTGTATATTCTGTGCGGTGCCCGTGTCTTCCCTGTGATGTTCCCGGGTGTATATTAGGGGTTTATATTCTGTGCGGTGCCCGTGTCTTCCCTGTGATGTTCCCGGGTGTATATTAGGGGTTTATATTCTGTGCGGTGCCCGTGTCTTCCCTGTGATGTTCCCGGGTGTATATTAGGGGTTTATATTCTGTGCGGTGCCCGTGTCTTGCCTGTGATGTTCCCGGGTGTATATTAGGGGTTTATATTCTGTGCGGTGCCCGTGTCTTGCCTGTGATGTTCCCGGGTGTATATTAGGGGTTTATATTCTGTGCGGTGCCCGTGTCTTCCCTGTGATGTTCCCGGGTGTATATTAGGGGTTTATATTCTGTGCGGTGCCAGTGTCTTGCCTGTGATGTTCCCGGGTGTATATTAGGGGTGTATATTCTGTGCGGTGCCCGTGTCTTGCCTGTGATGTTCCCGGGTGTATATTAGGGGTGTATATTCTGTGCGGTGCCCGTGTCTTGCCTGTGATGTTCCCGGGTGTATATTAGGGGTTTATATTCTGTGCGGTGCCAGTGTCTTGCCTGTGATGTTCCCGGGTGTATATTAGGGGTTTATATTCTGTGCGGTGCCCGTGTCTTCCCTGTGATGTTCCCGGGTGTATATTAGGGGTTTATATTCTGTACGGTGCCCGTGTCTTGCCTGTGATGTTCCCGGGTGTATATTAGGGGTTTATATTCTGTGCGGTGCCCGTGTCTTGCCTGTGATGTTCCCGGGTGTATATTAGGGGTTTATATTTTGTGCGGTGCCCGTGTCTTGCCTGTGATGTTCCCGGGTGTATATTAGGGGTTTATATTCTGTGCGGTGCCCGTGTCTTGCCTGTGATGTTCCCGGGTGTATATTAGGGGTTTATATTCTGTGCGGTGCCCGTGTCTTCCCTGTGATGTTCCCGGGTGTATATTCTGTGCGGTGCCTGTGTCTTGCCTGTGATGTTCCCGGGTGTATATTAGGGGTGTATATTCTGTGCGGTGCCCGTGTCTTCCCTGTGATGTTCCCGGGTGTATATTAGGGGTTTATATTCTGTGCGGTGCCCGTGTCTTGCCTGTGATGTTCCCGGGTGTATATTAGGGGTTTATATTCTGTGCGGTGCCCGTGTCTTGCCTGTGATGTTCCCGGGTGTATATTAGGGGTGTATATTCTGTGCGGTGCCCGTGTCTTCCCTGTGATGTTCCCGGGTGTATATTAGGGGTGTATATTCTGTGCGGTGCCCGTGTCTTGCCTGTGATGTTCCCGGGTGTATATTAGGGGTTTATATTCTGTGCGGTGCCCGTGTCTTCCCTGTGATGTTCCCGGGTGTATATTAGGGGTTTATATTCTGTGCGGTGCCCGTGTCTTGCCTGTGATGTTCCCGGGTGTATATTAGGGGTTTATATTCTGTGCGGTGCCCGTGTCTTGCCTGTGATGTTCCCGGGTGTATATTAGGGGTTTATATTCTGTGCGGTGCCCGTGTCTTGCCTGTCATGTTCCCGGGTGTATATTAGGGGTGTATATTCTGTGCGGTGCCCGTGTCTTCCCTGTGATGTTCCCGGGTGTATATTAGGGGTTTATATTCTGTGCGGTGCCCGTGTCTTGCCTGTGATGTTCCCGGGTGTATATTAGAGGTTTATATTCTGTGCGGTGCCCGTGTCTTGCCTGTGATGTTCCCGGGTGTATATTAGGGGTTTATATTCTGTGCGGCGCCCGTGTCTTGCCTGTGATGTTCCCGGGTGTATATTAGGGGTGTATATTCTGTGCGGTGCCCGTGTCTTGCCTGTGATGTTCCCAGGTGTATATTCTGTGCGGTGCCCGTGTCTTGCCTGTGATGTTCCCGGGTGTATATTAGGGGTTTATATTCTGTGCGGTGCCCGTGTCTTGCCTGTGATGTTCCCGGGTGTATATTAGGGGTTTATATTCTGTGCGGTGCCCGTGTCTTGCCTGTGATGTTCCCGGGTGTATATTAGGGGTTTATATTCTGTGCGGTGCCCGTGTCTTGCCTGTGATGTTCCCGGGTGTATATTAGGGGTGTATATTCTGTGCGGTGCCAGTGTCTTGCCTGTGATGTTCCCGGGTGTATATTAGGGGTGTATATTCTGTGCGGTGCCCGTGTCTTGCCTGTGATGTTCCCGGGTGTATATTAGGGGTGTATATTCTGTGCGGTGCCCGTGTCTTCCCTGTGATGTTCCCGGGTGTATATTGGGGGTTTATATTCTGTGCGGTGCCCGTGTCTTGCCTGTGATGTTCCCGGGTGTATATTAGGGGTTTATATTCTGTGCGGTGCCCGTGTCTTCCCTGTGATGTTCCCGGGTGTATATTAGGGGTTTATATTCTGTGCGGTGCCCGTGTCTTGCCTGTGATGTTCCCGGGTGTATATTAGGGGTTTATATTCTGTGCGGTGCCCGTGTCTTCCCTGTGATGTTCCCGGGTGTATATTTGGGGTGTATATTCTGTGCGGTGCCCGTGTCTTGCCTGTCATGTTTCCGGGTGTATATTGGGGGTTTATATTCTGTGCGGTGCCCGTGTCTTCCCTGTGATGTTCCCGGGTGTATATTTGGGGTGTATATTCTGTGCGGTGCCCGTGTCTTGCCTGTCATGTTCCCGGGTGTATATTGGGGGTTTATATTCTGTGCGGTGCTCGTGTCTTCCCTGTGATGTTCCCGGGTGTATATTAGGGGTTTATATTCTGTGCGGTGCCCGTGTCTTGCCTGTCATGTTCCCGGGTGTATATTAGGGGTTTATATTCTGTGCGGTGCCCGTGTCTTGCCTGTGATGTTCCCGGGTGTATATTAGGGGTGTATATTCTGTGCGGTGCCCGTGTCTTGCCTGTGATGTTCCCGGGTGTATATTAGGGGTTTATATTCTGTGCGGTGCCCGTGTCTTGCCTGTCATGTTCCCGGGTGTATATTCTGTGCGGTGCCCGTGTCTTGCCTGTCATGTTCCCGGGTGTATATTAGGGGTGTATATTCTGTGCGGCGCCCGTGTCCTCCCTGTGATGTTCCCGGGTGTATATTGGGGGTTTATATTCTGTGCGGTGCCCGTGTCTTCCCTGTGATGTTCCCGGGTGTATATTGGGGGTTTATATTCTGTGCGGTGCCCGTGTCTTGCCTGTGATGTTCCCGGGTGTATATTAGGGGTTTATATTCTGTGCGGTGCCCGTGTCTTCCCTGTGATGTTCCCGGGTGTATATTAGGGGTTTATATTCTGTGCGGTGCCCGTGTCTTGCCTGTGATGTTCCCGGGTGTATATTAGGGGTTTATATTCTGTGCGGCGCCCGTGTCTTGCCTGTGATGTTCCCGGGTGTATATTAGGGGTGTATATTCTGTGCGGTGCCCGTGTCTTGCCTGTGATGTTCCCAGGTGTATATTCTGTGCGGTGCCCGTGTCTTGCCTGTGATGTTCCCGGGTGTATATTAGGGGTTTATATTCTGTGCGGTGCCCGTGTCTTGCCTGTGATGTTCCCGGGTGTATATTAGGGGTTTATATTCTGTGCGGTGCCCGTGTCTTGCCTGTGATGTTCCCGGGTGTATATTAGGGGTTTATATTCTGTGCGGTGCCCGTGTCTTGCCTGTGATGTTCCCGGGTGTATATTAGGGGTGTATATTCTGTGCGGTGCCCGTGTCTTGCCTGTGATGTTCCCAGGTGTATATTCTGTGCGGTGCCCGTGTCTTGCCTGTGATGTTCCCGGGTGTATATTAGGGGTTTATATTCTGTGCGGTGCCCGTGTCTTCCCTGTGATGTTCCCGGGTGTATATTAGGGGTTTATATTCTGTGCGGTGCCCGTGTCTTGCCTGTGATGTTCCCGGGTGTATATTAGGGGTTTATATTCTGTGCGGTGCCCGTGTCTTCCCTGTGATGTTCCCGGGTGTATATTAGGGGTTTATATTCTGTGCGGTGCCCGTGTCTTGCCTGTGATGTTCCCGGGTGTATATTAGGGGTTTATATTCTGTGCGGTGCCCGTGTCTTCCCTGTGATGTTCCCGGGTGTATATTTGGGGTGTATATTCTGTGCGGTGCCCGTGTCTTGCCTGTCATGTTCCCGGGTGTATATTGGGGGTTTATATTCTGTGCGGTGCCCGTGTCTTCCCTGTGATGTTCCCGGGTGTATATTTGGGGTGTATATTCTGTGCGGTGCCCGTGTCTTGCCTGTCATGTTCCCGGGTGTATATTGGGGGTTTATATTCTGTGCGGTGCTCGTGTCTTCCCTGTGATGTTCCCGGGTGTATATTAGGGGTGTATATTCTGTGCGGTGCCCGTGTCTTGCCTGTCATGTTCCCGGGTGTATATTAGGGGTTTATATTCTGTGCGGTGCCCGTGTCTTGCCTGTGATGTTCCCGGGTGTATATTAGGGGTGTATATTCTGTGCGGTGCCCGTGTCTTCCCTGTGATGTTCCCGGGTGTATATTAGGGGTTTATATTCTGTGCGGTGCCCGTGTCTTGCCTGTCATGTTCCCGGGTGTATATTCTGTGCGGTGCCCGTGTCTTGCCTGTCATGTTCCCGGGTGTATATTAGGGGTGTATATTCTGTGCGGCGCCCGTGTCCTCCCTGTGATGTTCCCGGGTGTATATTGGGGGTTTATATTCTGTGCGGTGCCCGTGTCTTCCCTGTGATGTTCCCGGGTGTATATTGGGGGTTTATATTCTGTGCGGTGCCCGTGTCTTGCCTGTGATGTTCCCGGGTGTATATTAGGGGTTTATATTCTGTGCGGTGCCCGTGTCTTCCCTGTGATGTTCCCGGGTGTATATTAGGGGTTTATATTCTGTGCGGTGCCCGTGTCTTGCCTGTCATGTTCCCGGGTGTATATTCTGTGCGGTTCCCGTGTCTTCCCTGTCATGTTCCCGGGTGTATATTAGGGGTGTATATTCTGTGCGGTGCCCGTGTCTTGCCTGTCATGTTCCCGGGTGTATATTCTGTGCGGTGCCCGTGTCTTCCCTGTCATGTTCCCGGGTGTATATTGGGGGTTTATATTCTGTGCGGTGCCCGTGTCTTCCCTGTGATGTTCCCGGGTGTATATTAGGGGTTTATATTCTGTGCGGTGCCCGTGTCTTGCCTGTCATGTTCCCGGGTGTATATTAGGGGTGTATATTCTGTGCGGTGCCCGTGTCTTGCCTGTCATGTTCCCGGGTGTATATTCTGTGCGGTGCCCGTGTCTTCCCTGTCATGTTCCCGGGTGTATATTGGGGGTTTATATTCTGTGCGGTGCCCGTGTCTTCCCTGTGATGTTCCCGGGTGTATATTAGGGGTTTATATTCTGTGCGGTGCCCGTGTCTTGCCTGTCATGTTCCCGGGTGTATATTGGGGGTTTATATTCTGTGCGGCGCCCGTGTCTTGCCTGTGATGTTGCACTGCTGATGTTTTGTCACTACCTCGCATGTGATGTATATTCTTGTCTCTCCCTTCTGCTTTATTTATTTTTTTTCTTGCCCCTGTTTTGCTCAGGTGGGTTCGGCGCTGCTCCGGTGTTCGGCAGCCCTCCAACCTTTGGGGGATCCCCTGGTTTTGGAGGGGCGCCAACATTCGGCACAGCCCCAGGCTTTTCTAGCCCTCTGGGCTCGACTAGTGGCAAAGTGTTCGGGGAAGGTACAGCGGCCGCTAACACTGGAGGATTTGGGTAAGAACAGATTTCTACTGCTTCACCTTTAATAAAACTGTAGATCCATGTGATTGATTTATACTGAGGCCGGACAGAGCGTGCAGCGGAAAACAATGTAACGCTGAGGCCCAAAGAAATGGGGCACCATGTGGGGTTCTAATCACATTGTGGGTTGTTCTAGTATAGTGCCAATATTACCTGCAGTCCTATGTAATAACACAGTGATAACTCTCTGATTTACAGATAATGTAGTAGATGTTACCTGCAGTCCTATGTAACACCACAGATAACACAGTGATAACTCTCTGAGTACAGATAATGTAGTAGATGTTACCTGCAGTCCTATGTAACACCACAGATAACACAGTGATAACTCTCTGAGTACAGATAATATAGTAGTGTTACCTGCAGTCCCATGTAACACCACAGATAACACAGTGATAACTCTGATTACAGATAATGTAGTAGATGTTACCTGCAGTCCTATGTAACACCGCAGATAACACAGTGATAACCCTGAGTATAGATAATGTAGTAGATGTTACCTGCAGTCCTATGTAACACCACAGATAACACAGTGATAACTCTCGGAGTACAGATAATGTAGTAGATGTTACATAGGACTGCAGGTAACACCACAGATAACACAGTGATCTCACCAAGTTGCAAACTTTACCTCCGCTACCTCTTGCAGACACGATCTGGGACATTAGTCTGTGTTATAAATACTTCCAGACTAGCGATCGTTTCAATGAATTAAATTGTCTTTATTGCGTCCAACTATAAATCTAGAACGGGCCGGCTTATCTCCATATAGAACTTCCCCTGCCTGTGACGTGGACGCGCTGGCGCCAAACTATGCTGACGTGGCTGCCGGCAGCTGTAATAAAGATTACCAGTTATTCTCCTCTTATTCACAGGTTTGGAAGCGGCGGCGGTGGTGTTGGCGGCGGTGGTGGCGGCACCACATTTGGCAGTCTAGCCAACCAGAATACCCCAGCCTTTGGTGTCTTGTCTCAGCAAACCAGTGGCTTTGGCGGGCAGAATACTGGCTTTGCGTTTGGCTCTGGCAGCAGCGGAGCGGCATCTGGAAGCGGCGGAGGTAAATCATCCATCACACAAATCTTCTGTCTGTACCGGTCATCACGAGCTCATGGTAACCCGTGTTTTGTTTTTGTTTTTTTTCAGGTTTCCCATTTGGCGCTCCAAACCAGTAAGCATTCCTGACTATATCAACATGCGGCATAGATCCACCATTGCCCGTAGACTGACAGGTGCTCGCTCCCTATCTGCCAGTCATACGACGCCAACCAACAAACCGCAGCAGCGTGGGCCTAATCGTCCGATCCCACTATTTATCATCTGCAGAGAAAGCTTTTCAAGCACATCCAAGAGCGTCGCTTCAAAGGGCCCATCAATATATAGGGTCCGGCCCCAGGACCCCCACCAGTCAGCAGAATATAAGGGCCACATGGCCGTGGCTGGTACTGCAGCTCAGCACATCCAAGTGTCACTGTACCTGAAATAAACTGCTAATCGATGGGGGTCTCGGAGGTCCCTGCCAAATCAAGCACTGATGGTCTATTGTTAAACTCCACATTGCAACAACACCACTACCATGCCAGTAAAGGGGTTGTCCATGTAGACAGCGCCTCGAAGGATCAGCTGATTGACGTGGGTTCGGCTACTGCAACCCCCAGCAGTCAGTTGTTGTCTCCGCGGCGGCGGCGCATGTGCAGGAAAATTGTATTACATCCACGGCGGAGGAGTCCTCCAGAGCGGGAGACTGTCCACCCTGATCCATCGCGTCCAGATCACCCCCCTCCCACGTCTGGACATTGACAAGCTAAACATTTACCTTCACCGCTGCAGTTGCACCAAACACCCCTTCTGGCAGCTGTGCGTGTAGAGGCTTCGTTGCTGGTAGTGCTGTTTGGCGCTGTGTGTTCTGGCTCAAACCTTTTTTTTTTTCTCGCTGTTTATGGACCGCCGCGCCCGCTTTTCTCACCCCCGTGTTTACTGTCTCGCAGGTCTTCATCTACGTTCGGGGGAGGCTGGAGGAGCTGAGAGAAGGAAGACGCACAAGAATAAGATGATTAATTTCCTCTGCTTTCTGTGTTTGCTTCTTACAATCTCACCAGTGCTCTACCTCCCAGTGGATATAATGTTACGCCTGTGGCGAGTGTACGACCGGCAGCGCCTCACATTTTACTCCGCGTTCCCTGTGTCCGTCAATAAATGGTTTCCCTTTCTGAATGATCTTGGTGGAGTTTTACTTCCTTCGTGCCAATGTGCCACCCACCTCATAATAAAGGGGTAGTACCAGTTTCTTAACCTCTAGAAGTCTAGCTGTAGGGATGTGCCCGTTCCGCCATGCCACTGTAAAGGCCCATTTAGAGATAGACAAGATGCCCATTGGGGCCTGTTGAGGTCTTTGCTGTCCGTCGTCTTCAGGAAGACCCCGGCCGTCCGTTACATGAACTCCGCTCATAAAAAAATGACTGCCGACTTCTGTGCAGCTTCTATAGGGTCAATATACAACTGTGCAGATCGCCCCCTGCTGGAGGCAACGCGACACTTAGGCTACATTCACACGAGCGTGATAGATTTACACGCATAAAAATCGAGAATCCCGCTGGTGTGAATGAGCCCTTGAGCGGGACTGTAACGTGTCACATGCTCATATTAACCTCCCATTCACTGTTCTATATGTTGAGTTTAATTCTCTCTCTATCGAGTTATTCAATCAAACCGCGCCAAAAAACATCCGAAAACGCTTCCCATTGATTTCGTTGGGAGGCGGAAAAAAAAAAGAGTCCTGCCCTTTCTTCAGGCGTTTCTGTCTCTGACCTCCCATTAACGGGGGAGGCAGAGAACGGTTTTTCCTGTGTTTTTTGCCCGCGTCGCTCAATGGCCGCAGCTGAAAAACGCAGCAAATGGAGTGCAGGCAGTTCAAAATCTGCCTCCAAATTCCTGAAGGAATTTTGTGGCTTATTTTTCCGCCTGCAAAAAAAAACTCAGTGTGAACAGGACCTTAAAGTAGAGGGTGGGTGCGGAACAGCGTGACAGGAGCAAACGATCGCCAATCGATGAGCTGTCTTGTTGATTGGCGCTCATTGCATCGGCCGGTGTAATAGGGGCTTAAGGCTTTGTTCACACACTGCAGATCTTGCACGTACTGTATATTTTTTAAGCCATAACCAGGAACAGAACCAAAACTGAAGAAATATATAAAGATCTGCCATCTAGGCTTCAATTCCGGCATTCAAAATCTGCACTGTGTGAACACGGCCTGAAACTGCCGCCGCCTTCTGGTTTGGAACATAAGACCGTTCGTAATGAAAACATAATCGGGCGCTAGATGAAGGACCGGAGCACCTCAGCTGGCCAGGCCTTACTTGATCCGTATAGTATATCATCACTCCGTGTTCTGTACAGAAGCTGCGGACGTTGCGTGTAATGGATCTATAGATCCCCAGGGATGACGTATATTAAGCCCGCGCAGACTGAAGGACCGCGGTCGCCTCCCGGCCACCAGACCGTTGTGTTAAATACAGGGACCGTGTCTGATACGAGATAAGGGTCTATTTTTACGCCAACACCCCCTTATCTTGGCTGCGGACTCGTGCGCTGTCACTGGTGGTGATGGTCTGAGGTTCCCCTATACAGTATAGCGGGGATGTCAAATCCTCTCAATATATCTTTAGTTTGGGGGGAGATCTATGGGATTATGGCAAGAAAGAAGGGAAGTTACACAATGGGGAGCCGCGGAAAAGGGTCCCGCTGATGCGGTCGGTCCCGTCAACTGGTTTTGACGTGTTCCCTTTAAGTCCGATGCAATTTTAGTTGAGTTGTCGGTGAGGAGGTCCCTTGGTTTTAGGATCAGTTCACATGGAGATCTTTAGCGCTGATATTGACGTGGGAACGGTGTCGGAATCGGCACAAATAGACGACCATAATCCCCATGAACTTGCTGCGGTTTCCACGTTTGATCTTCCGTTGAAATAAACGGCAAGCGGCGTTTTTTTACGCACTGTCCTTGCATTCGCTTCAATGGTGAAAAAAAAGCGCAGGCACATCGAAATCTGCCGCAAAATTCCCGAAGGAAAAAACTCAGTGTGAACAGTTCCTTATCCTTAGGCCTCGTTCAGACCCGGGCGTAAAACTCGTCAGTGTGCTGTGCGTGAAAATCACGCGCCGCACACTGACCCATTGATTGCAATGGGGCTATTCACACATCCGTGAGTTTTCACGCGCCTCATCGCCCAGTGATGGCATAATCCTGCACCACTAGAGGGCCCGTATTGCTATGGGGCCCTCCTCTAAACACTCCTGGCACAATGTATACACTGTGTTATGCCTGATGACTGTGCTCATTGATTTTCATGTCATGCTCCGCCCCCTCCGTCCTCTTCTAGACCGAACACACAATGTACGACTTTTGCCTGGACTGTTCCTTTAATGAAATTCATGAGTAGCGGAAGGGGTTAATACCCAGCAAGGCCTCCGCTGGCAGGGAAATGTGTGTCACCCCGGCCCAATGATGAGAAGTTACGATGCGGCGGCTCGATATCTGTTTATTAGCGGTGTCCTCGGATTACTTATCAGGTTTAATCAGCGCGGCCTCTGCCGCAGGACAAGGACGGATACGATGCCCTTGCGGCGTCTGGGGCTGCGCCATTTATCATCATGCAGAGGGAATGTCCTGTGTCTGGATTTAGTGCTCTGAGCGGCTGCGTAATCCCGGCACAGACGCTCCGTTAAGAAATGCAGCAGATCCAGCCGTGCTGGTCGCGGCTGCGCCGGCCTTCATTCTGCGTTTTGCTTTACAGCCCAGCGCAAATGTTAGGCTCTGTTCACACGCACAGTCAAAAACGTCTCAAAATACGGAGCTGTTTTCAAGGGAAAACAGACCCTGATTTTCAGACTTTTTTTTGTGCCACTCGCAATTTTCGCTGCGTTTTTTTTTTTACGGCCGTTACTTTGCCTTTTTTCAATAGTCTATGGAAAACGGCTCCAAAAACGTCCCAAGAAGGAAGGCGTTCTGCTTCCGATTTTTAGGCCGTTTTTCTACCCTTATATGTAGAAACTCGCCACGTTGCCGCGTCGTTACTGTGAGGGTATGTTCAGGGTGTGTTCACACAGCCTATTTTCGGACGTTTTTCAGGGCCGTAAACGGCCGAAAGATCGGAAGCGGAACACCGCCAAACATCTGCCCATTGATTTCAATGGGAAAAATGGCGTTCTGTTCCGATGGGCCGTTTTTTTTTTTGGAGCTGTTTTTCATTGACTCTATTGAAAAAAGCACCGAAAACGGGCGTAAAAAACGTAGCAAAAATCGCGAGTGGCACAAAAAACGTCTGAAACTCAGGAGCGGTTTTCCCTTGACAACAGCTCCGTATTTTGAGGCGTTTTTGACTCTGCGTGTGAACAGAGCCCGAGAGCTGTTTTTCCAGGCCGTGACCACATTGTTTCGTGTTTCCGCTCCCGCGCCCCCGTCCTGTGCTGATAATGAGGTTGTGATACCGGCGTCTGCACAACACGAAGCCGCAACATCTCTCAAGGACGATTTCGCTTCCTTCTTTTACTTTTTAGTCGCATGATTCTCCTGACGTTCATTTATCTATATTCGGTGTATTTGTTGCGCAAAGTGTCAGCGGGAGCGGATCTAGAGCAGAAAAGATCCAGAAGATCTCATCACAGGGGGAACCAGAGCCAATCGTGGACCGGGAGCATGGCATAGAACGCACTTAAAGGGGCAGCGCGCTATGTCAACCTTCAAATAACCCCCTTTATAAGCTCATCTTGTGGATGAAAATAACTAGACGCCTAAACGAGGCACGAGGCACCGAGTACCTCACTAGAGTATAATAGCCAGAAACGCTTATGGATGCCACAGTTATTATTATGGTGATCACAAGTGCCCCCTCCCCCATTCTCTATGTACGACCAGCGCTAGAGATACGGGACCTGCGCTGTAATCTGTGACACTGACCAATGAGCTGCACCCCGGATAAAAATAGTCTTTCTAAATTTATGGTGGGTTAGTAACAAGAGTATCTACTCCGGCTCATGTGTGATACTCGGGGGGCCCGGGCTCCGTCCAACAGGATTCAACTATCATAGAGGAGGAATCCAACCCTTACAGCCCAGCCATGGTAGCAGCATGAGAGGCTTAGATACACACCTCAGCAGACAGTATCACACATGATAGGATTAGATACAGCGGCTCAGCAGACAGTATCACACATGGTAGGATTAGATACACAGCTCAGCGGACAGTATCACACATGATGGGATTAGATACACAGCTCAGCGGACAGTATCACACATGATAGGATTAGATACACGGCTCAGCAGACAGTATCACACATGATAGGATTAGATACACAGCTCAGCAGACAGTATCACACATGATGGGATTAGATACACAGCTCAGCAGGCAGTATCACACATGATAGGATTAGATACAGCGGCTCAGCAGACAGTATCACACATGATAGGATTAGATACACAGCTCAGCAGACAGTATCACACATGATAGGATTAGATACACAGCTCAGCAGGCAGTATCACACATGATAGGATTAGATACACAGCTCAGCAGACAGTATCACACATGATGGGATTAGATACACAGCTCAGCGGACAGTATCACACATGATAGGATTAGATACACAGCTCAGCGGACAGTATCACACATGATGGGATTAGATACACAGCTCAGCGGACAGTATCACACATGATGGGATTAGATACACAGCTCAGCAGACAGTATCACACATGATGGGATTAGATACACAGCTCAGCAGACAGTATCACACATGATAGGATTAGATACACAACTCAGCAGACAGTATCACACATGATGGGATTAGATACACAGCTCAGCGGACAGTATCACACATGATAGGATTAGATACACAGCTCAGCGGACAGTATCACACATGATGGGAATAGATACACAGTTTAGCGGACAGTATCACACATGATGGGATTAGATACACAGCTCAGCAGCCAGTATCACACATGATAGGATTAGATACAGCGTCTCAGCAGACAGTATCACACATGATAGGATTAGATACACAGCTCAGCGGACAGTATCACACATGATTGGATTAGATACACAGCTCAGCAGACAGTATCACACATGATGGGATTAGATACACAGCTCAGCGGACAGTATCACACATGATAGGATTAGATACACAGCTCAGCGGACAGTATCACACATGATAGGATTAGATACACAGCTCAGCGGACAGTATCGCACATGATGGGATTAGATACACAGCTCAGCGGACAGTATCACACGATGGGATTAGATACACAGCTCAGCAGACAGTATCACACATGATAGGATTAGATACACAGCTCAGCAGTCAGTATTACACATGATAGGATTAGATACACAGCTCAGCAGACAGTATCACACATGATAGGATTAGATACACGGCTCAGCAGACAGTATCACACATGATAGAATTAGATACACAGCTCAGCAGACAGTATCACACATGATAGGATTAGATACACGGCTCAGCAGGCAGTATCACACATGATAGGATTAGATACACAGCTCAGCAGTCAGTATTACACATGATAGGATTAGATACACAGCTCAGCAGACAGTATCACACATGATAGGATTAGATACACGGCTCAGCAGACAGTATCACACATGATAGGATTAGATACACAGCTCAGCAGACAGTATCACACATGATAGGATTAGATACACGGCTCAGCAGACAGTATCACACATGATAGGATTAGATACACAGCTCAGCAGACAGTATCACACATGATAGGATTAGATACACAGCTCAGCAGATAGTATCACACATGATAGGATTAGATACACAGCTCAGCGGACAGTATCACACATGGCAGGATTAGATACACAGCTCAGCAGACAGTATCACACAGGATTAGATACACAGCTCAGCAGGCAGTATCACACATGATGGGATTAGATACACAGCTCAGCAGACAGTATCACACATGATAGGATTAGATACACAGCTCAGCGGACAGTATCACACATGATAGGATTAGATACACAGCTCAGCGGACAGTATCACACATGATAGGATTAGATACACAGCTCAGCGGACAGTATCGCACATGATGGGATTAGATACACAGCTCAGCAGACAGTATCACACATGGCAGGATTAGATACACAGCTCAGCAGACAGTATCACACTATAGGATTAGATACACAGCTCAGCAGGCAGTATCACACATGATAGGATTAGATACACAGCTCAGCACACAGTATCACACATGGCAGGATTAGATACCAGGTTCAGCAGGCAGTATCACACATGATAGGATTAGATACACAGCTCAGCAGACAGTATCACACATGATAGGATTAGATACACAGCTCAGCAGACAGTATCACACATGGCAGGATTAGATACACAGCTCAGCAGACAGTATCACACAGGATTAGATACACAGCTCAGCAGGCAGTATCACACATGATAGGATTAGATACACAGCTCAGCACACAGTATCACACATGGCAGGATTAGATACACAGCTCAGCAGTCAGTATTACACATGATAGGATTAGATACACAGCTCAGCAGACAGTATCACACATGATGGGATTAGATACACAGCTCAGCGGACAGTATCACACATGGCAGGATTAGATACACAGCTCAGCACACAGTATCACACATGGCAGGATTAGATACACAGATCACCAGTACACTGTCCCTGGAGATTGCTCTGAGGTAATATATGGGGCTTCGTGTAACAACAAAAGTGAAGCATAATTTTGCCCATAGCAACCAATCAGATCACTTCTTACATAACTAACATGCATTGGAGAAATGAGAGCTAGAATATGATTGGTTGCTATGGACAGCAAGTCCACCATTTATAGATGAGGCCTTATAAATGTCATAGTCTTAGTAATCAGAGAGAGGATATACCTTAGACCTATAAGCAGATGGATCCATAAGGTTAATGGTGCAGCAGAGTAAATACTTGTTAATATCTGTCCTTCACCAATTCCATGCACTGCAGCCCTGTTTATCCTGAGATTCATGGTGCAAGAATAAAATGCCACAACAACAGTGAAGACCGACACTGGCAAAGCATTAGGAGGAGCAGGTCGTTTAGTAGCTCTCTTTAACTCTGCATTACAATACAGATGAATATGCCATTCAGGGTCTGTGGAAAGCTGGGTGACAACCGGTAATTAAACTGTACTGGCCGCCATTAGTATTTCTCATTGACTTCACACAGGGGAGCGACTCCGTGACTGACGTTTCCAGGTACGTTTCTGATTTAATTTGTCATTTTAATCAATGGAAAATAAATAAATAAAAACAGAAAATGTAATGATTTAATTTCACAGGGCAGATTATGAGAACGTGAGAGAAAACGACAAACAACAAGAACCAGGTACCTGAAAAATATCTCCGTGGATCGATGGTCGCACCCAATATCGTCATTCAGGTGGAATAAAGTCCGTCATACAGTCTGAAGCAACCGGGGGCTCTCCAACCGCAGGGGAACTACAAGTCCCAGCATTCAATGACAGATTCAGCCGTCATGGCATGCTGGGAGTTGTAGTATCCCTGCAGTTGGAGAGCTACAGGTTGCAGACCACACGGCTGTCATTTTGATCCGCAATTACGGATCAGAGTTCGGACCCATTCATTTCTATTGCCCACGGACACCTTCCCGGGAAGTCCGGGCCGTAGAAAGCCTCTGCAGAAAATAGGACATGTCCTGTATTTTATTTTAAGGACTGTGATCCCATGCTTTATAATGGACGCACGGCCCGCAAATGCAGGTGACCGACCGTACCGGGATTAGAAGGAGACTGCTGCTGCAGCAAGCCACCTCCCAGTCTGAAGAACGAGTAGAGCGGGAGACAAGATGGACGCCTCATGGGATGACGCTCAGCTTCGCTGGTATCATTTTAACATCGTGTCCCTTTAAGGGAGTCGGGGGATCAGTCATAAACTACAAGCGGATAAATATTTAAGCAATTTCTGGGAAAGCTGGGTGACCACTAATATGGACTCCATGACATTTCCCACAGAGGTCTTCACACAGCTTTTCCAGTGACTAGGCCAATTCAAGGGTCTGGGAAAGCTGGGTGACTACTATGTGAAAGTCGGAATGGCGGTCATATTAGTTGTCATCCAGCTTTCCCAGGGACAGATTTTATTTGAACTATTTTGAATGTTTACCATCTTAACAGCAGGCGACTCCTGGGTTTATATTTATGGGGATTTGTAGATTTTAGGGGCGCGTGCTCTTCGATTGGAACGGCGCCGTCAGGTAACTCCCCCAAAATACGTGTAGTCGTCCCAGACGATCCCCTCCAGGTGACGGCTCGACTGTCTCAATGTCATTTGTACCATAAGTCTCCTTTTTTAAGAAGCAAAACGGAGCTGCATTGATTTTGGGATCTGGAAGCAATGCCCCGCACTGCTCGCCCATCCCCCTACTATATATTAACTATATTACCCCTGAGCATTCCAGCAATGGTGCCGCATTGTATGCCTCATACCTCCGCTTCAATAAAGTCTACTCCAAAACCTGAGCTTCAATGAAGTCTACCTCATACCTCAGCTTCAATAAAGTCTACTCCAAAACCTGAGCTTCAATGAAGTCTACCTCATACCTCAGCTTCAATGAAGTCTACTCCAAAACCTGAGCTTCAATGAAGCCTACCTCATACCTCAGCTTCAATGAAGTCTACTCCAAAACCTGAGCTTCAATGAAGCCTACCTCATACCTCAGCTTCAATGAAGTCTACTCCAAAACCTGAGCTTCAATGAAGTCTACCTCATACCTCCGCTTCAATGAAGTCTACTCCAAAACCTGAGCTTCAATGAAGTCTACCTCATACCTCAGCTTCAATGAAGTCTACTCCAAAACCGGAGCTTCAATGAAGCCTACCTCATACCTCAGCTTCAATGAAGTCTACTCCAAAACCTGAGCTTCAATGAAGTCTACCTCATACCTCCGCTTCAATAAAGTCTACTCCAAAACCGGAGCTTCAATGAAGCCTACCTCATACCTCAGCTTCAATGAAGTCTACTCCAAAACCTGAGCTTCAATGAAGTCTACCTCATACCTCCGCTTCAATGAAGTCTACTCCAAAACCTGAGCTTCAATGAAGTCTACCTCATACCTCAGCTTCAATGAAGTCTACTCCAAAACCTGAGCTTCAATGAAGTCTACCTCATACCTCAGCTTCAATGAAGTCTACTCCAAAACCTGAGCTTCAATGAAGTCTACCTCATACCTGAGCTTCAATGAAGTCTACTCCAAAACCTGAGCTTCAATGAAGTCTACCTCATACCTCAGCTTCAATGAAGTCTACTCCAAAACCTGAGCTTTAACGTAGTCTACATCACACCTCAACTACAATAAAGCCTACCTCATGCCCCAGCTTTAATAAAATCGACTGTAATACATCAGCTTCAATAAAGCCTACCCTTATACCTTATCTTATAGCCTTTTACAAGGTCTACTCCCATACCTGAGTGTCACTAAAGTCTACCTCACAGCTCCGCTTCACTACAGTCCACCTCATACTTCAGCTGTAGTAAAGTCAACTCCAAGACTTGAGGTTCAATAGAACCTATTCCAACATCTCAACTTCCACTAGGTCGGCTCCCGTACCTCCGCTTCAATAAGGTCTACTCCAAAGTCCTCCATTTGTAACAAAGGCAACAAACAAATATAGTGCCTCTCAGGGGGTAGAGGGGTATGAGGAACTTTTGGCAACTTTTTGACAATAAGAAAAAACATTTGTGGAGATCAAAGTCAATAAAAGTCATAAATAACACAAGAATGAGAAATACAAATCTCTGGAGAACATCTCAGAAGCTTAAACTTCATGCGTCATGGAAAATATAGGACCGTGCGTCCAACCTGGCCTGGGATAGGAGCGGCGCCGCGGGCAGACCGGGACGGTCAGGATGAAGGTGCTTGATAAAAGCCGGCTGAGGGTCTACAAAAAATGATCAATTTCGGTTGTGTGGAGACGTCATGTGTCCCGAACCAAGATCCGTCAGCATAAAATAACACAGTGACGCCCGCGATCTGAACGATACGACAGTAGGACCCCGGGCCATGTTTTTGGTTGTTACATTGTTACGTCTTTATTAGCAGCTATTGCCTGGTGTCCAGGTTTACCGACGTTTCGGGGGTATCACGACAGCTGACGGCTTGTTTTTGGGCCTCCACATCAGCACCTGTGCATCATTGGCGTTGGGCTTTACGAGCCCGCTCTGAGGTATGGGCTCGTTTTTGTCGAGGACTTGCGGCTGTTCCTGTGCAAAAGGTTCCTGTAGTTTGGCTCGTTGTCCCAACGGTAAGGTCGGCGTGACCTCAATTTTCAGTTTCATCCTCCACTTGATGGTGTGCAGAATAACGAGGTCACCACTAGCCATGTTGATGGCCACCAGCCAAGTGGTAAAACTTTGGTCCCTCTGGATGCCAGTCAACATAGGCACATTGGAATCGCTAACAGGCACTGCCCAAGTCACGCTTGGGTAGAAGTTATCATTCATACTGACGGTAAACTTGGCGTCCCGTTTGGTGGGGCCGATAACAGTGCAGGTCTCCGTAGTATTACCATACCAGGGATAGTTGATGCCGTCTGAGTCACTGATGGCCGGGATTTTACCATTCTCAAGATCCGGAAGTTCCCAACTAGACCTGAAGACAAGAAAAAAAACAAATCTGCTAGTGACGAGACGGAAACTATAGTATGTCTTATATTTACCTTACCTTCTAGTGAACTGTATGGTGAGAAGTTCTTAAACTTTTTAATACACTTTGTGTATCAATTTTTAACTATTTTTATACATCTCTGCTTGCTGTCAGTAAGTCGGAAAAATTAATTTTTAAGAAAACCCTATCCTGACCTAATAGTTCTCACAGTTCAACTTTCCTGATAGTTTGTTACAATGTAACTCAATATCAGTAATGAATATACAC
Source organism: Rhinoderma darwinii (assembly GCF_050947455.1). Taxonomy (NCBI): domain Eukaryota; kingdom Metazoa; phylum Chordata; class Amphibia; order Anura; family Rhinodermatidae; genus Rhinoderma; species Rhinoderma darwinii. The sequence continues at coordinate 3,807,284 of NC_134694.1, forward strand.
ACTGACTCCACCAGCAGAATAGTGAGTGCAGCTCTGGAGTATAATACAGGATGTAACTCAGGATCAGTAATGTATGTACACAGTGACTCCACCAGCAGAATAGTGAGTGCAGCTCTGGAGTATAATACAGGATGTAACTCGGGATCAGTACAGGATAAGTAATGTATGTATGTATGTACACAGTGACTCCACCAGCAGAATAGTGAGTGCAGCTCTGGAGTATAATACAGGATGTAACTCAGGATCAGTACAGGATAAGTAATGTAATGTATGTACACAGTGACTCCACCAGCAGAATAGTGAGTGCAGCTCTGGAATATAATACAGGATATAACTCAGGATCAGTACAGGATAAGTAATGTAATGTATGTACACAGTGACTCCACCAGCAGAATAGTGAGTGCAGCTCTGGAGTATAATAAGGATGTAACTCAGGATCAGTACAGGATAAGTAATGTATGTACACAGTGACTCCACCAGCAGAATAGTGAGTGCAGCTCTGGAGTATAATACAGGATAAGTAATGTAATGTATGTACACAGTGACTCCACCAGCAGAATAGTGACTGCAGCTCTGGAGTATAATACAGGATATAACTCAGGATCAGTACAGGATAAGTAATGTAATGTATGTACACAGTGACTCCACCAGCAGAATAGTGAGTGCAGCTCTGGAGTATAATACAGGATGTAACTCAGGACCAGTACAGGATAAGTAATGTAATGTATGTAGACAGTGACTCCACCAGCAGAATAGTGAGTGCAGCTCTGGAGTATAATACAGGATGTAACTCAGGATCAGTACAGGATAAGTAATGTAATGTATGTACACAGTGACTCCACCAGCAGAATAGTGAGTGCAGCTCTGGAGTATAATACAGGATATAACTCAGGATCAGTACAGGATAAGTAATGTAATGTATGTACACAGTGACTCCACCAGCAGAATAGTGAGTGCAGCTCTGGAGTATAATACAGGATGTAACTCAGGATCAGTACAGGATAAGTAATGTATGTACACAGTGACTCCACCAGCAGAATAGGGAGTGCAGCTCTGGAGTATAATACAGGATGTAACTCAGGATCAGTACAGGATAAGTAATGTAATGTATGTGCACAGTGACTCCACCAGCAGAATAGTGAGTGCAGCTCTGGAGTATAATACAGGATATAACTCAGGATCAGTACAGGATAAGTAATGTAATGTATGTGCACAGTGACTCCACCAGCAGACTAGTGAGTGCAGCTCTGGAGTATAATACAGGATGTAAGGATAAGTACAGGATAAAAAATTTATCAGTGCAGGTTCATAGAGGATTGTCTAGACTGATACATTGTAACAAACCCTCATTCATAACAATGTTAACATTTTGACTACAGAATGTACAGCCCTCTAGACCAAAAGGCCCAGATCACACATTTTATGCATTTTGTTTTTTTTTTTGTTGTTTTTCTTTTAGCCAAAAACAGAAGTGGAGCATAAGGGCCGCTCTTTTTGCAGTTTTAATTTCAGTGGTTTTGACAAAAAGGATGCAAGTTTTGACGCGATTGCAAAAAACCTAAAGGGAGGAGAAGTAACACAGAAAACCTCTTACTTCTCAGCATTAGCTTAAAAAAAGAAAAAACACTGCAAGAAATAGTTTCATTCGGAACGGCACTGCAACTGCGCAAAAAAAAGAGACAAACCCTGCATGACGTGGTCTTAGCTGTACTTGTGGGGGCACAAATTACTGAGATACTGGTAGAAGACGACGCCTGAGCCGCTGCTTATCTCATGTCCCTGCCAGACAATCAGGTATTTGGATAATTAAATGTCAGCCATCTAAAATGTGCAAGAGGCCCAAATACGCTGCTGATCCTAATCAAAATCTGATTAAGAGCTTTCAATGTCAATCATGACATTATGGATAATAACTGCAGCTGACCGTAGATGGGTCATCATCCAACACCACTGTGGATCCCGAGGGCAAGGGCATAACGGATGGAGATTTTTTTAAGGTCAAGGTTAATGGCATTTATATTTTGGACAGGTGGGGAGTCGCATATTAAAGCGCCAGCAATAAAAAGCAGTGCTGTTATACAGAGCAACCAACCAGATGCCAAGTGTGTTAGGGTATGTTCACACGGCTTATTTACGGACGTAATTCGGTCGTTTTACGCCTGGAATTACGTCCGAAAATACGGCTTGAAAGCGTTGACAAACATCTGCCCATTGAAAGCAATGGGCTGACGTTTGTCTGTTCACACTAGGCGTATATTTACGCGTCGCTGTCAAAAGACGGCGCGTAAATAGACGCCCGCGCCAAAGAAGTGTCATGTCACTTCTTCAGACGCAAATGGAGCCGTTTTCCATGGAAAACCAGCTCCAGTTACGTCCGTAATGGACGCGGCGTTCAAACGCCTGCACATGCCGTTAGGGCTGAAATGACGAGGCTGTGTTCTCCTGGAAACAGCCCCGTAATTTCAGCCGTTACGGACGCTGCCGTGTGAACATACCCTTACAGTCTGTTATACTCCAGAACTGCACTCACTATTCTGCTGGTGGAGTCACTGTGTACATACATTACATTATATATCCTGTACTGATCCTGAGTTATATCCTGTATTATACTCCAGAGCTGCACTCACTATTCTGCTGGTGGAGTCACTGTGTACATACATTACATTATATATCCTGTACTGATCCTGAGTTACATCCTGTATTATACTCCAGAGCTGTACTCACTATTCTGCTGGTGGAGTCACTGTGTACATACATTACATTACTGATCCTGTACTGATCCTGAGTTACATCCTGTATTATACTCCAGAGCTGTACTCACTATTCTGCTGGTGGAGTCACTGTGTACATACATTACATTACTTATCCTGTACTGATCCTGAGTTATACCCTGTATTATACTCCAGAGCTGCACTCACTATTCTGCTGGTGCAGTCACTGTGTACATACATTACATTACTTATCCTGTACTGATCCTGAGTTATACCCTGTATTATACTCCAGAGCTGCACTCACTATTCTGCTGGTGGAGTCACTGTGTACATACATTACATTACTTATCCTGTACTGATCCTGAGTTACATCCTGTATTATACTCCAGAGCTGCACTCACTATTCTGCTGGTGGAGTCACTGTGTACATACATTACATTACTTATCCTGTACTGATCCTGAGTTATACCCTGTATTATACTCCAGAGCTGCACTCACTATTCTGCTGGTGGAGTCACTGTGTACATACATTACTTATCCTGTACTGATCCTGAGTTACATCCTGTATTATACTCCAGAGCTGCACTCACTATTCTGCTGGTGGAGTCACTGTGTACATACATTACTTATCCTGTACTGATCCTGAGTTATATCCTGTATTATACTCCAGATCTGCACTCACTATTCTGCTGGTGGAGTCACTGTACATACATTACTGATCCTGTACTGATCCTGAGTTACATCCTGTATTATACTCCAGAGCTGCACTCACTATTCTGCTGGTGGAGTCACTGTGTACATACATTACATTACTTATCCTGTACTGATCCTGAGTTATATCCTGTATTATACTCCAGAGCTGCACTCAGTATTCTGCTGGTGGAGTCACTGTGTACATACATTACTTATCCTGTACTGATCCTGAGTTACATCCTGTATTATACTCCAGAGCTGCACTCACTATTCTGCTGGTGGAGTCACTGTGTACATACATTACTTATCCTGTACTGATCCTGAGTTATATCCTGTATTATACTCCAGATCTGCACTCACTATTCTGCTGGTGGAGTCACTGTACATACATTACATTACTGATCCTGTACTGATCCTGAGTTACATCCTGTATTATACTCCAGAGCTGCACTCACTATTCTGCTGGTGGAGTCACTGTGTACATACATTACATTACTTATCCTGTACTGATCCTGAGTTATACCCTGTATTATACTCCAGAGCTGCACTCACTATTCTGCTGGTGGAGTCACTGTGTACATACATTACATTACTTATCCTGTACTGATCCTGAGTTATATCCTGTATTATACTCCAGAGCTGCACTCACTATTCTGCTGGTGGAGTCACTGTGTACATACATTACATTACTTATCCTGTACTGATCCTGAGTTATATCCTGTATTATACTCCAGAGCTGCACTCACTATTCTGCTGGTGGAGTCACTGTGTACATTACATTACTTATCCTGTACTGATCCTGAGTTATACCCTGTATTATACTCCAGAGCTGCACTCACTATTCTGCTGGTGGAGTCACTGTGTACATACATTACATTACTTATCCTGTACTGATCCTGAGTTATATCCTGTATTATACTCCAGAGCTGCACTCACTATTCTGCTGGTGGAGTCACTGTGTATATACATTACATTACTTATCCTGTACTGATCCTGAGTTACATCCTGTATTATACTCCAGAGCTGCACTCACTATTCTGCTGGTGGAGTCACTGTGTACATACATTACATTACTTATCCTGTACTGATCCTGCGTTATATCCTGTATTATACTCCAGAGCTGCACTCACTATTGTGCTGGTGGAGTCACTGTGTACATACATTACATTACTTATCCTGTACTGATCCTGAGTTACATCCTGTATTATACTCCAGAGCTGCACTCAAGAGTTCAGCTAAACTGTCAGAGGCATATTCGTCAACCAGCTTTCTGACTGTTTCCAGTAGCAACTACAAATTTATTATAGATTGTACTTATTTATAAACGGTAAAATGGTGTTCAAAGGTGAACGCTAACAACGTGCACTTTAAAATGTATTACCAACAGTTTATTAAATTGTTTTTGTAGAGATGTATACTGCGGGCTGTCATGTGGGCATTCTTAGCTCCGTCCAGGAGTGTTTTCCGTCTGTAAACTAATCCAAATAGGCGCAGAAAGTACAGAGCAGAATAAGACTGGAAGACCTGGAAAGAGAAGACCGGGAGGAGAGAGCAGGAATATGTCTGTGTATACACGTGTGGATGTGAGTGACCGGGTGACCAAACACAGGTCTACATAGCTACCAAAATGGCTGATCATTATTACTACTTCCTGTTACAGCAGCTCTGGAGTAAGTAACGTGGAATACCGTGCAGACTAGGAGAACAGGACTTGGCCATCTAACCACCAGTACCTTTTAGTGGTCACGCCATGCCCTCCCACTGGCACACCATTCAGAGGGCATAGTAGCGGTCTAGTACTGGTGCTCACACATCAGGACCATCTTCTTTCTCAGATCCTTCTCACATGTGTGCTTTATCTCTCTGTGAACTTCCTGCCATATCAAAGACGGATTCTTCTCGCCCCCGGCCGGTCTTCCTGTGCTCGCTGCATCTGGGACACTTCCGCAGACAGACAGAAAAATAACTTGAGGAGAATGACAACAGGATCTTTGAGCGGAGGTTTCAGCAGCTGCGGCAGACACAGAGGGAGCGTGGGGCTCATCAATGTATTCTATGAATGGGGTCAGTAAGAAAAGTGATTAGGTATTCAGGCGGCAGTAGAATAGGGTAGGCGGCTCGGTCGTCCCAGCTCTCTAGGGTCTGCAGGCTTATAAATGAAGCTTACGTGAAGAGACCGGCGGCCTGCTGACGAGACTACAAATTAGGAAATATTGCCCAACCATGGAGGGACAATTGTATCTCGTTCCATGTTTGGGATTAGGCTTGGCGCAGTTAGGGCGAATCGGTGTTACGGCCTCATTGAGTCACAAGACTGCAGCCCCCTCCTCTTCAGGTAACAGTTCAAGAAGGGTCAAAAATGTCAATTTCGGACAACCACTGGAGTTGTTGGTTCCTCTACCTACATACGGAAGTGAAAGGGACTGGTAATGTCTTAGCCTGGGCAGAAGACCATGCAAGGAGATGTATGAACTTAAGGGGCTTGGACAATCCCTACTTGTTAGAAGGGTCCCTTAACAATAAAATGATCCCAAAGTGTCCCCCTGCTCGGACCTCCAGCGATCATATGTACTCTGTGGGGAAACCTGGTAGTAAGTGTTAGATTTCCCTGCAGCACCTCCGCAGGAGAAACCAAGCATTACACAGCGTCCATTCATATCAATGTGTTGCGTATGTAATACAGGATGGGTCCTCCAGAGACGCTCTGTGTAACCGCTCTACACTCTGGATGAGGACCCTGAACAGAGGACCCCCCCTCCTCTTTTAACTCAGAATTCACTAATAGGGTGTATGACAATAGGTTTCTAAACTGGACAACCCCTTTAAGCTACTGCCCTTACACTTACAATAGCTGGTCCTCCTGACTCCCCCATACAGAGACATGTTCGGCCATATGTATGGGTATTCTTATTGTGTTTCATTAATTGGTCCCAGACTGGGGGAAAAGCTAGGAGTTTGAGGCTGCACTACTGCACGTTTCCTTCTGATGTCTGTCAGTTGCAGTGTTGTCATGGGGACCATTCAAATCACCAATTACATTGATGTCTCCAAACTCTCCATAGACCTGGTAAAAGTCACAAAAACACATGTTGTCATCAGTCTCTCAGTAGTGCAGCCTCAGGCTTTGGCCTGAGATCAGATATTCAGATATAGAAGGAAGATATTCAGAAAGTTTGTGCCGGATGCACAGCTCAGAACGTGACTCAGTAGAAAAATAAGTCAATTATTCCCTTTATCTTCATGTCCTGGAAGTTCAAAAATAACCGTCATGTGTACAATGGCAGGGAAGTGCGGAGGACTCCGGAAATCTGGGATTATCACTGTAGGAAAGGAAGCGACCCTAATGGAATTTCCACCAGGAAACCAGATCTCCAGGTATGTATCGCCGGGCCTGACTCCGAACACTAATCACACGACCAATGACCCTATAGTAGGTCAGAAACAACGGAGAAGACACAGGACAAGAGGCCTCAGTAACCATGGAACTTTCCTTCAAGCCAGCAGCATTGCGATAGCTCTTTTAGGGTACACGTAGGGTCAGTGGGGTGACACGAGACTGACTGGGGTGTAGATGGAAAGACAAGGTTTATATAGTATTAATAGGACACCTGAATTAGTGGGTGCACTCAGGGCCGTAACTATAGGGGGTGCAGAACTTGCATTCACACTCAGGGCCTGGATCCTAAAGGGGCCCAAAAGGTCCCTCTCCCCCATAGGAGGAGACCAGTACTGCAAATGAGATGTAAAAGTTGGGGGGCCATGTTGTTTTGATTATTTTGGGGTTCAGGAGTTTCGAGTTACACCTCTGGGTGCATGTGGTAAACATGGAGTTACTGGTGGTTCATCGTGATTTCAAGAAAATCCACTGGTGAGGTTGGACTGCGTTCACATCTGCATTTCGGTTCCGCACAACAATGAGAAAAACGGAAACGTCGGATCCGTTAGATGACGAAAAACCATAGCCGCCGGACGGAAGCCATTGATTTTAATGGGTTCATCTGGATTACCATCATTTTGACGGACAAAATAGTGATTCATGCTGGGCTATTTTGACCAGCAAAAGTGACAGAATCTGCGGCGCTGGCTTCTTACGGAGCCTCCGCGCAGATGTAAACAAGGCCAAACTGGAACTAACACATTTACTGGGGTGAACGTGGAGTCCTTGGGGGTCCATATAGAGCTCTTAGAGGAAGACAGAAGTATTTGGGTAACACAGGGTCAGCATAGTGCAAATGTGTAAGGATAAAGTTACAGGGGTGAACATGGAGTCACAATTATTGGGGTCTACACATTAGTGGGGTGACAACAAAGTCACTGCGGAAAAGATAAGATTAATAGGGGATTACAAGGGAAAACTCCATTGCCTTGCTGCCCATAGCAACCAATCACAGTGCAGCTTTCATTTCTGAAGCTGCTCTTGAAAAATGAAAGCTGCGCTGTGATTGGTCGCTAGGAGAACAAGGCCGGATTCTTTGTTAGCGGCGCTGTAAATGGTTGCTATGTGAAACAAGGCCGGATTCTGTGAGACAGTTTTGATAAATGAGTCCTATAGGGTTACTGGGGTGACATCAGAATTACTGGGGGGTACATGGGGGACCACTAAGGAACTGAATTATCAAGGTTAAGACAAGGTTACTGGGGTACATTAGAATTACTGGGGTGTACAGAGTGGCAGGATTATTGGGGTGACACCACAATTACTGGGGTGTACATGGTGTTGCTGGGCACAGTGGGGTAGCCATTACCGTGCCCTCATTCCTTCCTGCCTCTTTCTATGATTTGTCTTACAAGGACTCATCCCGTGACCTCGCTCCTCTACATAGCGATAACGCCGCAGGCGCCACGAAATATTACACCGACTCTCGTAAACGGAAAAATTAAAGTGTCCCCGAAAATGCAGACTGCAGGAAGATTGAAGATGAATATTTTACAACGTCTTGGAAGGGCGAGAAAATGTTCCCAGAATAAGCAGCTAAGGTGGATGGAAGAGATGATGAGAATATGATCCCGAGGATTCAGTTCCAGCGCTCGCCCACATCCCGCCACATTTCCTATATCGATCCTTTATTGCGTTTCACGGCCAGAGCAGATCCTTCAATGTGACTCATGGAACCTGCAGTGATCCAGACGTCGTGGAATCACGAAATGAGACGACTTCTATTCACACCCCGCTTTACAGTCCATTGATAAAAGGAAATTAAAAGTTGTCACAGCCCCGCCCCTTTCACTCTTATCTTTCCATATGCTTTGGTGGAATTAAAGGGTAACTCCACACAAATTTTTTCACCACTCCTGACAAGGGATCCATCTGACAATAAGAACAGATGTTATGCTCCACCATTTTCACACACTTTGGGTGGAGTAACCTCATCATTATCGATACTGGCATCAGTTTCTAGGTGGATAGACTTTGCAGTTACGGCCTGTAAACCACATCCTGCCATGTTTTACTGGAGCGTACGCTTACAATTCGCGAACAGGAAGCAGTTGTAGGCCGCAAGGTCCCTTCCTGGATATTAGATTGTATTGAGTCACACAGCTTTCTGAGAGGCCTGAGAGGCAAATTGGCATACATACGCAGCTCTCATACTGCTAAAAGCTTGCCAAATTTGCCACTCCGGACTGTAGGAGAGTTGCGTGACAACCTGTGGGAGCTGTAATAGCGGCAATATTTGTAGCCACCCAGCTTTCCCAGAATCAGATATAACTAAAAAGAACGCCAATAAAGGGAATTTGGATGGTTGTCAATGTAATGTTCCCTATTAGTATAATACAGTAGAATTCCATTAATTCAACATCTGATGGTCTGAAAATTTTGCTAATCGGACAGATTCCCATACCAGATTAGCAGATATATATACCTGATAGTCCGGTACTTGAGACCACCGTATCTGGGGGGGGTCTAAAGAATCTTTTATCCGTCACGCTGACCCATGACCTCGGTCAGATGTAGTCGAACAGGTAAATATATATATATATACACGTCTAATGGTTCGGAACTTCTGATTATTCAGCATTCTTGCCGGATTATCGGAATTTTACTGTAGTTATAGCCCTTGGAAATCGATAAATAATTGGGTGGAGCAACACACTTACATTCCCAGGTCTCCATAGTAGTTATAGAACTCCATGTGGTTGCAGGCCTGGATCCAGCCCACTCTCCACGACTCTTTCCCACAGATCGGAGGCACTAGTACTTGGGCGCTGGCTCGGAAATGTGGGGTCCTGTATCTGAGGACGACGCTGGAGGACTCGTCGATGCTGGTGGGGGTGGGGTCGATGGAGGCGTTGATGTCCAGCACGGCGATGGACTCTCTGAAGACTTTGGGTTTGCAGCTTAAGCTATGGATGCACCCCATAGTATTTAACACCAGGGCAATTTCAAGCAGGCTCAGACAGTCCTGAGGGCGGCGACGCATGAAGACCTGCCCGTTTCTCCTGCCAGGTGCCTGCGGTGCACGGCTGGGTGAGACTTCGTCCTGGCGGGTGTAGTTTAGATGGTAGATATCTTTTGCTATATCCATAGAGAGGGAATGACGAGCATCTCAGTGCGGCAAACTATGGAGCGCTGCCTTCTGCGTACCTGCATGAAAAAATATCCCATTAATATAGGCTTGACGATACTCCATTTACCGACAGCAAGCAGAGATCTTGAAAATGAGGAAATTGAAGCACAAAGTATATTAGAAAATTACAGAACTTTCCATCTCCTCCTGATAACCAAATCTAACTCCGAGGTATCCGTGCCTGAGTTGTCCTCTTGTGTTAAGTCTTTTCTGAGTTATCTTGGTCTCCTACAAGGGTAACAACCGCTAATAGCAGCTATTCCAACGCCCAAAGGGGTGGTCACCCAGCTTTTAAAGGACTCTAAATCCATAGATATGTTTAGTTACGTGCCCCAGGTCTTTTTTCCCATACTTCCGTTGTAAGTGTCAGTCTTTACTGCAGCTCTGGCATTCTGTTCGTGAACCAGAGGGATCAGAATGAAGAGAACTATTGTTCACTATGAGTGCGGAAGTGAATGGTACAATAAGCAACATGAATATCTGAACAAAGTATATTTAACCTGCCATAAAACCTGCAGGATCGGTCTCACCTTCTCACTTGCATTAGACACCACTGGCATTACCGACAGGCAAAGCGAGAGAGTGGCAGAAATTCCTGGGCGGGAGAAGGATTGCTGCGGATTTCTGGTGCCAGGTTTGGCATCAAAGCAGCTTTAGCATCAGCGACAAGTAGTTCTGACATTCACCGCGATCACACGGAATTCTAAATGAAAGAACACACATCCCCCTAACTATGAATTTCCAAGTCACAGACAGCAAGCAGAGGAAGGAAATCTATGATGTGACAGTGACAAACGAGGGACAATAATTAATGCCTTCCAACCCATCTGTTTGTGGGAAAGCTGGGTGACAACCAACATATCTGTCATTACAGCAACCACCTATTGTCACCCAGCTTTCCCAGAGTCCTGCAAGTCTGTCTAGCTATGCCGGAGCAGGGGATTTATACTGTAGTCATTCAGGAGTATAGGAAAGATGGGTGACAAACTTTTTCTAAGTGCAGCTGTAACGGCAAAAAAGTTGTCACCCAGCTTTCCCAGAACCAGATACAACATAAAACAGCGAGAAATGCGCAAATGCAACAACCATAATGTGAAGTGAAGTACACCGTGCATGGCATTAACCCTTGAGTTACCGCCCATGCAGGCCTGATAGATAAGGATGGGGGGGGAGGGGACAGGTGCAGCAATTGACCCTTTTAATGCCCCCGCTGTCCCTTTAACACCATTCTGGCTCTATATCGGAATCTGATAGCGTTTTTCTGCCCGTGTTTGCATTAGTATGTGCCCCCTCTCAGCTCAGGCTGCACGGTGGAGCCGGCATGGTCTGCTGCAGCATAATGCACCAAGACAGAGAACACAGTAACATTGCCACCCCAATAATCAGGAGGGATCTGCAATACTGGGGGGTAACAAGGGGTTAATACACAGATATTGGCACCGCTCACTATACAGATGAAATGTAAAGCTGCTGGCGGGTAACAGAGACCGGACCCGGGGGCCATAAATAAAAGATGGAATATCAAGTACCTGCAGGGAGTGCGTCCGGCTCCCGCTGGTTGCAGCTTTTGGGGGGCTGGGGTGACCTGCTGCCACTTTCTCTGCCCCCCTGTTGCAGTCAGCAGCACTGAGAGTTGGCAGCAGGATACAGCAGGGACTCCCGGCGTTGCTGAGCAGGGGTGACTTGAGATCCCCCCGCCATGCCCGTGCCCCCCCAGCAGTCAGGATGAGTCCGGCTCTGATGTGTCCTTATCACCGCTTCTCATTGTACAACTCTCCGCCTGCAACAAGCACAGGAAACTTTACTAGAAGCTCTGCTGCTGTCCACCCCCTGGGGAGGGATTAGTCACACCCCCCCCCCCCTCACAGTCCAGGGTGCTGGAGCAGAGGAAGCAACTGTAACAGCCCTCCAGCAGTGCAGCTCACAACTCACCCAGCAGCCTGCACCGCCACCATCCAAGACGCCTCTGCCCATAGAAGGTCCACATCATGTAAGTGCCCGCACTATGTAGTGTAGGGTGTCACGTACCCAGCAGTCTACTGTCTGGACTCTCTAGTCTGCAGCTGTCTCCTCTCTGGACTCTCTAGTCTGCAGCAGTCTCCTCTCTGGACTCTCTAGTCTGCAGCAGTCTCCTCTCTGGACTCTCTAGTCTGCAGCAGTCTCCTCTCTGGACTCTCTAGTCTGCAGCAGTCTCCTCTCTGGACTCTCTAGTCTGCAGCAGTCTCCTCTCTGGACTCTCTAGTCTGCAGCAGTCTCCTCTCTGGACTCTCTAGTCTGCAGCAGTCTCCTCTCTGGACTCTCTAGTCTGCAGCAGTCTCCTCTCTGGACTCTCTAGTCTGCAGCAGTCTCCTCTCTGGACTCTCTAGTCTGCAGCAGTCTCCTCCCTGGACTCTCTAGTCTGCAGCAGTCTCCTCTCTGGACTCTCTAGTCTGCAGCAGTCTCCTCTCTGGACTCTCTAGTCTGCAGCAGTCTCCTCTCTGGACTCTCTAGTCTGCAGCAGTCTCCTCTCTGGACTCTCTAGTCTGCAGCAGTCTCCTCTCTGGACTCTCTAGTCTGCAGCAGTCTCCTCTCTGGACTCTCTAGTCTGCAGCAGTCTCCTCTCTGGACTCTCTAGTCTGCAGCAGTCTCCTCTCTGGACTCTCTAGTCTGCAGCAGTCTCCTCTCTGGACTCTCTAGTCTGCAGCAGTCTCCTCTCTGGACTCTCTAGTCTGCAGTCTCCTTCCAGGGTCTATACACAGTGCTCATGTAACACACATCTTCCTGCTGGGGAGGAACTGCAGTGCAGGTCAGGATTCACCCATCAGCCTGTACAGGCTGGAGTAGTCATCATCCGGGGTCTCAGCTGCAGGAGGCTGGAGTAGTCATCATCCGCTGTATCAGCTGCAGGAGGCTGGAGTAGTCATCATCCGCTGTATCAGCTGCAGGAGGCTGGAGTAGTCATCATTCGGTGTATCAGCTGCAGGAGGCTGGAGTAGTCATCATCCGCTGTATCAGCTGCAGGAGGCTGGAGTAGTCATCATCCGGTGTATCAGCTGCAGGAGGCTGGAATAGTCATCATCCAGGGTCTTAGCTGCAAGAGGCTGGAGTAGTAGTCATCATCCAGGATCTCACCTGCTGGATGCTGGAGTAGTAGTCATCATCCAGGGTCACACCTGCTGGAGGCTGGAGTAGTAGTCATCATCCAGGATCTCACCTGCGGGTGGGTGGAGTAGTCACAAGTGAGACTCCAGAAGCCTCTGTCTATACATCCAGTTGTCCTCCCCTCCTCACCCTCCCCTGGAGGGACACTGCAGTGCAGGTCACTACTCCACCCATCAGTGTAGGGAACAAGAGCCTGAAGGTGGCACAATCCAGGTTCACCTCCTCAAGAAGCAATCTGCAGATACATAACTCTCATCATGTAAGTGCCCCTCCTCCTGGGAGATGCTCTGCAGTGCAGGTTATTACTCATCAGTCTGGTTTCTGTAGGGTTCATGAGACAGGAGCAGGCCCAGTGCAGGTGAAAGTTTGGGGTCCCCATGGTCCACTCTGCTACATCTCATCGCTGCTGCACTAATTCCCTGTACAGCTGCTGGTGCTGGATCTCAGGCTGATGATGTGTGACATGAGCTGTGTGGGGGGAGTCCTGGGTAATGCACTTGTCATCTGTCCCCAGAGTTTCTTATGACTGTAGTAAACAGCGGCCATATTCTGCAACATTCTCCGTTCATACATTTAATTATCACCCAGCTTTCCCAGAGCCCTGAATGGCAAAGCTGCCTCGATATGCAGTGATACATTCCCCCTCTCCCGTATCCAGAGTCTTGACACTGCTGGGGAACATATGTGAGAACTGGAACGCCGGCCCTATGGGTTGTCACCCAGCTTTCCCAGGAGCAGATATGACTAAGTAGCATGTAAAGAAAAATAGGGCGACTTAAGGAGAAGGGTTTTTTTTGGGGGGGGGGGAACTATTTTTAATCATCGCAATAAAACCATTCAGTCTCTTTCTTATGTTCTGGGTGGGTGACGGTACCCCATGTCAGGTGACTTATCAGTATTGGCGGCATCCGGCAGCTGCAGCAAGAAGCTTCCTGGGCACTGCCACTGTGGTGACTGACGGGTGACATTATATCCCACATAACGGGCACGACCATCCTCATACACTTATATAATGGAGCCAGTGCGGTTTTCCGGCAGGACGCAGTAGTAGTTTAATGTATGATGACGCAGTTGGGACGGACTGCTGGGGAAGGCGACTTGTAAGCTTCCTTGGGAACACTCAAATGGCGAGTGTCACTTTAACAGGGCGATAAAACCCCACGCGGTGCCGCGTATCCGGCGATACGTTTTTTTCCCGGTGGATTCTCATTTTATCTTCAATGTCTTCCTATTGATGTTATGGATTCTGACCGGATGGTGGGATAAATGACGCAGAATTCCGTATTACCATAAAATTCCTTTAATCTGGCATATTGGGATTTGATAGGTGCCGGATTATCAGACTTTCTTGATTACCAGATTCCAGATGCTTTCATTGCTGTTTTTTCTTCCAAGATATTCCCATTATTGAAATAAATGGAATTTGTAAGTGTTGTAGTTTGGACTGCTGACTCCCAGAGTGCACGTGGGCTGTCATGTGGCCCCTAACTTTCTGTACTACTCATATAAGGTACAGGGGTGTACTACGGTACTGACGGAGTAGCATACTCGAGACTGAGACATGGAGGGAGAAAAAAGGCCAGAGAAGACTGCAGGGAAGCGTCTGTGTACATAGGTCGGTGACTGTGTGACCAGAAAACTCAACTCTATAGCCTCCAAAATGGCTGACTATGGTTTAACCAGTCTGAAGAGCAGCTCTGAAGCATTCTGGGAAATTTTCTGTAACCAGATCAGTAAGTAGTTCTATGATATTCCTTACATCGGTTACATGTATTGCGTGAAGTCCGTCGTCCGTCGTCCCTCCCCCACAGATGATATTTCCGGAAGAAGTGGAAACGAGTAACCCGCAGTAAGCTTCCTGTCTATCGCTGTTTACTTTCCCGCAGAGGAAGCCAGAAATGGTATATACGCTGGTCACAGGCTACATGACTGCAGCTTCTCTACATATATTAGGTTTGAACACACATAGCGGCGTCCGAAAGCAGCCGAAAACCAAGAAAAGTGCAGCTGGCGCCAAACACATATAGATTTTGCAGGTAATCACTGAGTTTTACCCTAAGAACTGTGCCGCCATTAACTACCAATTTCTAATTTGCACCCACCGCACGTGGGTGAATGTTTCCATTCACTGACAACAATAAGAGATCTTTGAATCAAGCTATCAGGACAGGAGATTTGTGCTGCTGATGTGTTTATCTCACAGGGGATTATCAGGACTGGATACAATTGTACCAAACCCAAAGTGGTGAGAAGTATTAGGACAGGTGTTCAGCTTCTGCATGTAAACAAAACATTTCCCATTCACTGAAGGCAAACAGAGATCTTGAAATGAGGAATTGATACACAAAGTCTATTAGGAAGATACAATGAATATAACATATTTACATAAATTGTAAAGCTTTATGGTGTTGTGGGCACATTTATGTCATTTAAAGGGCCAGTGGTACATCACACATTGTCACCGACTGTAAAAACCTACAAATAATTGGGTATTTTAAGGCGATGCCCCTCATAATGGTCGCCAGAATTATGTGGGAGACACATTCATTGCAGCCTCGTGTGTCGCAGATTGCAAATCCCTAAATTTACTACTTTATAAAAACATTCAGAATTTATTTATTCGCCGGTGGATTAAGACGATGTGATAACGAGGAGAGAAGACGCTGAGCGCCATACAGATCACTGTCAGGATTGTGACTTATTATCACTACATCAGATGGACTGTGGGTAACTGGGGTGGCGCAGGAGAATGTCATCTGACCTGGACACCTTAAAGGAGATCTCCACCACTGCACCCCATTACAGTTTCCTTATAGATATAATGTACATAAACTGCAGAGTCACTGTGTATATACATTACATTACTTATCCTGTACTGATCCTGAGTTACATCCTGTATTATACTCCAGAGCTGCACTCACTATTCTGCTGGTGGAGTGACTGTGTACATACATTACATTACTTATCCTGTACTGATCCTGAGTTACTTCCTGTATTATACTCCAGAGCTGCACTCACTATTCTGCTGGTGGAGTCACTGTGTACATACATTACATTACTTATCCTGTACTGATCCTGAGTTACATCCTGTATTATACTCCAGAGCTGCACTCACTATTCTGCTGGTGGAGTCACTGTGTACATACATTACATTACTTATCCTGTACTGAGCCTGAGTTACATCCTGTATTATACTCCAGAGCTGCACTCACTATTCTGCTGGTGGAGTCACTGTGTACATACATTACATTACTTATCCTGTACTGAGCCTGAGTTACATCCTGTATTATACTCCAGAGCTGCACTCACTATTCTGCTGGTGGAGTCACTGTGTACATACATTACATTACTTATCCTGTACTGAGCCTGAGTTACATCCTGTATTATACTCCAGAGCTGCACTCACTATTCTGCTGGTGGAG
The DNA here is from genome assembly GCF_050947455.1 of Rhinoderma darwinii. Classification (NCBI taxonomy): domain Eukaryota; kingdom Metazoa; phylum Chordata; class Amphibia; order Anura; family Rhinodermatidae; genus Rhinoderma; species Rhinoderma darwinii. The sequence continues at coordinate 3,823,817 of NC_134694.1, forward strand.
TCACTGTGTACATACATTACATTACTTATCCTGTACTGATCCTGAGTTATATCCTGTATTATACTCCAGAGCTGCACTCACTATTCTGCTGGTGGAGTCACTGTGTACATACATTACATTACTTATCCTGTACTGATCCGGAGTTACATCCTGTATTATACTCCAGAGCTGCACTCACTATTCTGCTGGTGGAGTCACTGTGTACATACATTACATTACTTATCCTGTACTGATCCTGAGTTATATCCTGTATTATACTCCAGAGCTGCACTCACTATTCTGCTGGTGGGGTCACTGTGTACATACATTACATTACTTATCCTGTACTGAGCCTGAGTTACATCCTGTATTATACTCCAGAGCTGCACTCACTATTCTGCTGGTGGAGTCACTGTGTACATACATTACATTACTTATCCTGTACTGATCCTGAGTTATATCCTGTATTATACTCCAGAGCTGCACTCACTATTCTGCTGGTGGAGTCACTGTGTACATACATTACATTACTTATCCTGTACTGATCCTGAGTTACATCCTGTATTATACTCCAGAGCTGCACTCACTATTCTGCTGGTGGAGTCACTGTGTACATACATTACATTACTTATCCTGTACTGATCCTGAGTTATATCCTGTATTATACTCCAGAGCTGCACTCACTATTCTGCTGGTGGACTCACTGTGTACATACATTACATTACTTATCCTGTACTGATCCTGAGTTATATCCTGTATTATACCCCAGAGCTGCACTCACTATTCTGCTGGTGGGGTCACTGTGTACATACATTACTTATCCTGTACTGATCCTGAGTTATATCCTGTATTATACTCCAGAGCTGCACTCACTATTCTGCTGGTGGAGTCACTGTGTACATACATTACATTACTTATCCTGTACTGATCCTGAGTTATATCCTGTATTATACTCCTGAGCTGCACTCACTATTCTGCTGGTGGAGTCACTGTGTACATACATTACATATCCTGTACTGACCCTGAGTTATATCCTGTATTATACTCCAGAGCTGCACTCACTATTCTGCTGTTGGAGTCACTGTGTACATACATTACATTACTTATCCTGTACTGATCCTGAGTTATATCCTGTATTATACTCCAGAGCTGCACTCACTATTCTGCTGGTGGAGTCACTGTGTACATACATTACATTACTTATCCTCTACTGATCCTGAGTTACACCCTGTATTATACTCCAGAGCTGCACTCACTATTCTGCTGGTGGAGTCACTGTGTACATACATTACATTACTTATCCTGTACTGATCCTGAGTTATATCCTGTATTATACTCCAGAGCTGCACTCACTATTCTGCTGGTGGAGTCACTGTGTACATACATTACTTATCCTGTACTGATTCTGAGTTACATCCTGTATTATACTCCAGAGCTGCACTCACTATTCTGCTGGTGGAGTCACTGTGTACATACATTACATTACTTATCCTGTACTGATCCTGAGTTACATCCTGTATTATACTCCAGAGCTGCACTCACTATTCTGCTGGTGGAGTCACTGTGTACATACATTACATTACTTATCCTGTACTGATCCTGAGTTACATCCTGTATTATACTCCAGAGCTGCACTCACTATTGTGCAGCCATACATTCCCTCCTGCCATAGCATAGGATAAGTAAGCAGATTTGTCTTTCAGGTGCAAGGCAAAGTTGAGTGACCATTCCTTGCGGAGCTGTTTTGGCGGCCATATTGGTTGTCACCCAGCTTTCCCAGAATTTCACGCAGGTCTACAGCAGAGTATGATAAAGATGCAGATAAAGTCCTGAACTAATACGACCCCGTGCTGATGTATTTACTGCGCTGTGAGCCGGGCAGCTGCTTTTATTCATCAACACGTCATGTGAGCAGCAGCGTTGGCATCACCCAGTGACTACAAATCCCAGAATCCTTCCCGCCCCAGGGTTTAAATAGCCCAGGGGGCCATGTCAGGCCTCAGATTACTTTCCTGGAGGCTGCTTTCCCCATTGGTGGTCTGAGCTGCCCGGGCCCCTCTGATAGGCAGATACGCCAGGGACCGTCAGCCTCAGCAGGACTATGGATAAACGCAGGGACATTCAGCCTCAACTAAATATAACTCAGGACATGTGGCTGAGATCAGCCAGACCGCCCTCATCCAAGCTGCCCCCGGCTGGTCACATACAACAAAGCTTTACTTGTGCCCGCCGTCTCTTTAAAAAAGCTGTGCCCACAGCTTTGGGGGTCCTATGAAGATGCCAGCCCCCCAGAGACGGACTAGACCCCGAGATCGGAACAACGTGCTGGCCAGACCAGAGTTCCTGTCTCTGAACCAGCCGCCGGCTTCACCCCAGGAGAGCAGAAACTTCAACAGGAAACAGAGTGGACAATATGGTAACTCCAACGAGGGCGGGCGCGAGAGGCGGCAGAGCCAGCAGCTGCCAGAGGAGGACTGCATGCAGCTCAACCCGTCCTTCAAAGGCATCGCCTGGAACTCACTCATGGCCATTGATATAGCCATGTCCAAGAGCCTCGGCGTCTGTGCCCACAGCACGTCTTCATGGGGCAGTGCCCGCTCTATGGTCCAGCTTATCGGGATAACGAGCCATGGCTTCCCTTGGATCCTGGGAACGTTGATCTGCCTGTGGAACAGCAACACGTTGGCCGGCCAAGAAGTCCTGGTGAACCTGCTGCTGGGTAAGACAAGGGTCCCAACCTGCGCCATCTTCCAAGGAGCTTCATGTAGCTCCGCTTGGTGTCGACCTCAATCAATTGTATAATGAAAAGTAAACTTGTGTTTCAATTTCTTACCATTTCCAAAATCTCCGCTTGCTGTTGATGAATAGGAAGATCCAGAGGCTGAAGAACCTATCCAGACCTAATACTTCTCACAGCTGAGGGTTTGATACAATTGTATCAATCCTCTGTATGGTAAACACACCTTTCTCCCGTCCCGATAGTTTGTTACAATGTATCAGTGCAGGTAAAACGTATCAGTCTGGAGCCCTGGCTGTTTAGCTCACAGAATAGACCTGCAGGATATTGTTGTAACAAACACCCAGCTGTGGGAAGTATTAGGGACAGGTTTCTAGCCTCTGGATGCAGATAAGAAGGTTCCCATTCACTGATGGCAAGCAGAGATCTTGAAAATGGTGAGAAATTCAAACAAAGTCTATTAGAAAGTTGCGGAATATTTCATAATACAATGATTAAGCTTTCGTGACACATAAGCAGAACATTTCCTAAGTACCCCAGTCGTCCACTTTTCAGCCATCTTTTAGTTAGATCTGTTTTGGGAAAGCTGGGTGACCACCAATATGGCCGCCGCTACCACACTTGGGCCAGTCCAGCTGCTTCAGCAGTCCGGTGATATGATCACACATCGGTGACAACATCAGGTTATGAGTTGTTTTGATTGCTGCAACTTCAAGGAAAACTCCACCTATCACATGCGCATGATGTTTTCTTCTCCAGTCACAACCAAAACGGCAATGAGAGCAGTGCATTATGGGAGCCGAGATGTCAGCTACACTACAGTCAGAGATGAGCAATCAGGTTACATGTCGGCCAGAGTGGTGGAGCCAAATTACATTCTATTTCCAAGGGCGACCAGAAGAATTTTGAAAACTGCTCTAGGTGTGACTGGAGAAGAAGACATGAAAGTACCTGCAAAGTGGAGAGTTAAACCGTGACACGTTGTTAAAAGCGGAATTACACTTTATAATGGTGAAGGACAGAGGAGAACTCCAACTGTGAATGCCATGGAGCCGCCGATTATCTCCAAGGAAAACAGAAGCATCAGACGGATATGTAATGTGGTGATAGGACAACACCGGGGGCATCACATCTGGGCATCACTGCAGCCCCCCACTGGTCATCGGCAGGAAGTGTCCCACAGGGCAGATCATCTGGGCATCACTATAGCCCCCCACTGGTCATCAGCAGGAAGTGTCCCACAGGGCATATCATCTGGGCATCACTATAGCCCCCTCTGGTCTTCAGCAGTAAGGGTCCCACAGGGCATATCATCTGGGCATCACTATAGCCCCCCACTGGTCATCAGCAGGAAGGGTCCCACAGGGCATAGCATCTGGGCATCACTATAGCCCCCCACTGGTCATCAGCAGGAAGTGTCCCACAGGGCATAGCATCTGGGCATCACTATAGCCCCCCACTGGTCATCAGCAGGAAGTGTCCCACAGGGCATAGCATCTGGGCATCACTATAGCCCCCCACTGGTCATCAGCAGGAAGGGTCCCACAGGGCATATCATCTGGGCATCACTATAGCCCCCCACTGGTCTTCAGCAGGAAGTGTCCCACAGGGCATATCATCTGGGCATCACTATAGCCCCCCACTGGTCATCAGCAGGAAGGGTCCCACAGGGCATATCATCTGGGCATCACTGCAGCCCCCCACTGGTCATCAGCAGGAAGGGTCCCACAGGGCATATCATCTGGGCATCACTATAGCCCCCCACTGGTCTTCAGCAGGAAGTGTCCCACAGGGCATATCATCTGGGCATCACTATAGCCCCCCACTGGTCATCAGCAGGAAGGGTCCCACAGGGCATATCATCTGGGCATCACTGCAGCCCCCCACTGGTCATCAGCAGGAAGGGTCCCACAGGGCATAGCATCTGGGCATCACTATAGCCCCCCACTGGTCATCAGCGGGAAGGGTCCCACAGGGCATATCATCTGGGCATAATTGCAGCCCCCCACTGGTCATCAGCAGGAAGGGTCCCACAGGGCCAGAGACAAGTGCAAGTTCAGTACCTGAATATTTGCATTACTGCCTGCAACTGAGAGCAGTAAAAGTCACATCTAGTAAGTCCAAGACTCTGCATAATAGAGGAGGCAAAAATAAAACACGGCCACAAGGCAACACATTTTCTAAGAAGGCCTTCTTTTTCTGATCATACAGCTGCAATATATACTGCCCACATAACTGCCATATACACTGCCCACATAACTGCCATATATACTGCCTACATAACAGAGCCATATATACTGCCCACATAACAGTGCCATATACACTGCCCACATAACTGCCATATACACTGCCCACATAACAGTGCCATATACACTGCCCACATAACTGCCATATACACTGCCCACATAACTGCCATATACACTGCCCACATAACTGCCATATATACTGCCTACATAACAGAGCCATATATACTGCCCACATAACAGTGCCATATACACTGCCCACATAACAGTGCCATATACACTGCCCACATAACTGCCATATACACTGCCCACATAACAGTGCCATATACACTGCCCACATAACAGTGCCATATACACTGCCCACATAACTGCCATATACACTGCCCACATAACAGTGCCATATACACTGCCCACATAAGTGTCATATAATATCTACATAACAGAGCCATAAATACTGCTCACATAACAGAGCTATATAGTATCTACATTACAACGTCATATATACTGCCCACACAGTGTCACATAGTATCTACATAACAGTGTCATATATACTGCCCATATAACAGTGTCATATATACTGCCCACATAACAGTGCCATATAATATCTACATAACAGTGCCATATATACTGCCCATATAACAGTGCCATATAGTATCTACATAACAGTGTCATATATACTGCCCACATAACAGTGCCATATATACTGCCCACATAACAGTGTCATATATACTGCCCACATAACAGTGTCATATAATATCTACATAACAGTGCCATATATACTGCCCATATAACAGTGCCATATAGTATCTACATAACAGTGTCATATATACTGCCCACATAACAGTGCCATATATACTGCCCACATAACAGTGCCATATAATATCTACATAACAGTGTCATATATACTGCTCACATAACAGTGTCATATATACTGCCCACATAACTGTCATATAGTATCTACATAACAGTGTCATATATACTGCCCACATAACTGTCATATAGTATCTACATAACAGTGTCATATATACTGCCCACATAACAGTGCCATATAATATCTACATAACAGTGCCATATATACTGCCCACATAACAGTGTCATATATACTGCCCACATAACAGTGTCATATAGTATCTACATAACAGTGTCATATATACTGCCCACATAACAGTGCCATATAATATCTACATAACAGTGTCATATATACTGCCCACATAACAGTGTCATATATACTGCCCACATAACAGTGCCATATAATATCTACATAACAGTGTCACATATACTGCCCACATAACAGTGTCATATATACTGCCCACATAACAGTGCCATATAATATCTACATAACAGTGCCATATATACTGCCCACATAACAGTGTCATATATACTGCCCATATAACAGTGCCATATAGTATCTACATAACAGTGCCATATATACTGCCCATATAACAGTGCCATATAGTATCTACATAACAGGGCCATATATACTGCCCACATAACAGTGTCATATAATATCTACATAACAGTGCCATAAATACTGCCCACATAACAGTGCCATATATACTGCCCACATAACAGTGTCATATATACTGCCCACATAACAGTGTCATATAATATCTACATAACAGTGCCATATATACTGCCCATATAACAGTGCCATATAGTATCTACATAACAGTGTCATATATACTGCCCATATAACAGTGTCATATATACTGGCCACATAACAGTGTCATATATATTGCCCACATAACAGTGTCATATATACTGCCCATATAACAGTGCCATATAGTATCTACATAACAGGGCCATATATACTGCCCACGTAACAGTGTCATATAATATCTACATAACAGTGCCATAAATACTGCCCACATAACAGTGCCATATAGTATCTATATAACAGTGCCATATAGTATCTACATAACAGTGCCATACAGTATCTATATAACTGTGCCATATATACTGCACACATAAGTGCCATATATATACTGCCCACATAACAGTGTCATATAATATCTACATAACAGTGCCATATATACTGCCCATATAACAGTGCCATATAGTATCTACATAACAGTGTCATATATACTGCCCACATAACAGTGTCATATATACTGCCCACATAACAGTGTCATATATACTGCCCACATAACAGTGTCATATAATATCTACATAACAGTGCCATATATACTGCCCACATAACAGTGCCATATAGTATCTATATAACAGTGCCATATAGTATCTACATAACAGTGCCATACAGTATCTATATAACTGTGCCATATATACTGCACACATAAGTGCCATATATATACTACCCACATAACAGTGCCATATATATACAGTCCACATAAAAGTGTCATATAATATCTACATAACAGAGCCATATATACTGCCCACATAACAATGTCATATAGTGTCTACATAACAGTGCCATATAATATCTACATAACAGTGTCATATATACTGCCCACATAACTGTCATATAGTATCTACATAACAGTGTCATATATACTGCCCACATAACAGTGCCATATAATATCTACATAACAGTGTCATATATACTGCCCACATAACAGTGTCATATATACTGCCCATATAACAGTGTCATATAGTATCTACATAACAGGGCCATATATACTGCCCACATAACAGTGTCATATAATATCTACATAACAGTGCCATAAATACTGCCCACATAACAGTGCCATATATACTGCCCACATAACAGTGTCATATATACTGCCCACATAACAGTGTCATATAATATCTACATAACAGTGCCATATATACTGCCCATATAACAGTGCCATATAGTATCTACATAACAGTGTCATATATACTGCCCACATAACAGTGCCATATATACTGCCCACATAACAGTGCCATATAATATCTACATAACAGTGTCATATATACTGCTCACATAACAGTGTCATATATACTGCCCACATAACTGTCATATAGTATCTACATAACAGTGTCATATATACTGCCCACATAACTGTCATATAGTATCTACATAACAGTGTCATATATACTGCCCACATAACAGTGCCATATAATATCTACATAACAGTGCCATATATACTGCCCACATAACAGTGTCATATATACTGCCCACATAACAGTGTCATATAGTATCTACATAACAGTGTCATATATACTGCCCACATAACAGTGCCATATAATATCTACATAACAGTGTCATATATACTGCCCACATAACAGTGTCATATATACTGCCCACATAACAGTGCCATATAATATCTACATAACAGTGTCACATATACTGCCCACATAACAGTGTCATATATACTGCCCACATAACAGTGCCATATAATATCTACATAACAGTGCCATATATACTGCCCACATAACAGTGTCATATATACTGCCCATATAACAGTGCCATATAGTATCTACATAACAGTGCCATATATACTGCCCATATAACAGTGCCATATAGTATCTACATAACAGGGCCATATATACTGCCCACATAACAGTGTCATATAATATCTACATAACAGTGCCATAAATACTGCCCACATAACAGTGTCATATAATATCTACATAACAGTGCCATAAATACTGCCCACATAACAGTGCCATATATACTGCCCACATAACAGTGTCATATATACTGCCCACATAACAGTGTCATATAATATCTACATAACAGTGCCATATATACTGCCCATATAACAGTGCCATATAGTATCTACATAACAGTGTCATATATACTGCCCATATAACAGTGTCATATATACTGGCCACATAACAGTGTCATATATATTGCCCACATAACAGTGTCATATATACTGCCCATATAACAGTGCCATATAGTATCTACATAACAGGGCCATATATACTGCCCACGTAACAGTGTCATATAATATCTACATAACAGTGCCATAAATACTGCCCACATAACAGTGCCATATAGTATCTATATAACAGTGCCATATAGTATCTACATAACAGTGCCATACAGTATCTATATAACTGTGCCATATATACTGCACACATAAGTGCCATATATATACTGCCCACATAACAGTGTCATATAATATCTACATAACAGTGCCATATATACTGCCCATATAACAGTGCCATATAGTATCTACATAACAGTGTCATATATACTGCCCACATAACAGTGTCATATATACTGCCCACATAACAGTGTCATATATACTGCCCACATAACAGTGTCATATAATATCTACATAACAGTGCCATATATACTGCCCACATAACAGTGCCATATAGTATCTATATAACAGTGCCATATAGTATCTACATAACAGTGCCATACAGTATCTATATAACTGTGCCATATATACTGCACACATAAGTGCCATATATATACTACCCACATAACAGTGCCATATATATACAGTCCACATAAAAGTGTCATATAATATCTACATAACAGAGCCATATATACTGCCCACATAACAATGTCATATAGTGTCTACATAACAGTGCCATATAATATCTACATAACAGTGTCATATATACTGCCCACATAACTGTCATATAGTATCTACATAACAGTGTCATATATACTGCCCACATAACAGTGCCATATAATATCTACATAACAGTGTCATATATACTGCCCACATAACAGTGTCATATATACTGCCCACATAACTGTCATATAGTATCTACATAACAGTGTCATATATACTGCCCACATAACAGTGCCATATAATATCTACATAACAGTGTCATATATACTGCCCACATAACAGTGTCATATATACTGCCCACATAACAGTGCCATATAATATCTACATAACAGTGTCATATATACTGCCCACATAACAGTGTCATATATACTGCCCACATAACAGTGCCATATAATATCTACATAACAGTGTCATATATACTGCCCACATAACAGTGTCATATATACTGCCCACATAACAGTGTCATATAGTATCTACGTAAGTGTCCTATATACTGCCCACATAACAGTGTCATATATACTGCCCACATACCAGTGCCATATAATATCTACATAACAGTGTCATATATACTGCCCACATAACAGTGCCATATATACTGCCCACATAACAGTGCCATATAATATCTACATAACAGTGTCCTATATACTGCCCACATAACAGTGTCATATATACTGCCCACATACCAGTGCCATATATACTGCCCACATACCAGTGCCATATATACTGCCCACATACCAGTGCCATATATACTGCCCACATAACAGTGCCATATAGTATCAACATAACAGTGCCATATATACTGCCCACATAACAGTTCCATATATACTGCCCACATAACAGTGCCATATATACTGCCCACATAACAGTGTCATATAGTATCTACATAACAGTGCCATATATACTGCCCACATAACAGACATATATACTGCCCACATAACAGTGTCATATAGTATCTACATAACAGTGCCATATATACTGCCCACATAACAGACATATATACTGCCCACATAACAGTGGCATATATACTGCCCACATAACAGACATATATACTGCCCACATAACAGTGCCATATATACTGCCGACATGAGTGCTATATAATATCTACATAACAGTGCCATATATACTGTTCACATAAGTGCCATATAGTATCTACATAACAGTGCCATATATACTGTTCACATAAGTGCCATATAGTATCTACATAACAGTGCCATATATACTGCCCACATAACAGTGCCATATATTCTGCCCACATAACAGTGCCATATAGTATCTACATAACAGTGCCATATATACTATTCACATAAGTGCCATATAGTATCTACATAACAGTGCCATATATACTATTCACATAAGTGCCATATAGTATCTACATAACAGTGCCATATATACTATTCACATAAGTGCCATATAATATCTACAGAACAGTGCCATATATACTATTCACATAAGTGCCATATAATATCTACAGAACAGTGCCATATATACTGCCCACATAACAGTGCCATATATACTGCCCACATAACAGTGCCATATAGTATCAGGCACTCTGCCTGCTGTCAGTGAATTGGAACGGACCTTCAGGCCACGTTCAGACGTGGCGGAATTGCTGTTGAGTTCCGCAGTGGAATTCTGCAGCAGCCTTTTTGTACATTTGCTTCTATACATTTCTAGGAAACTTAGTTCAGACGTTGCGGAAAAATAACTGTGCGGAATTTAGGCTGCGGTGCAGAATTTTCCCTCCGCAGCAGCTCATGACTGGAGAAGAAGCGGAATTTCACTGCAGATTTCAGCCTTTGCAATGCAAAAACTGAAATCTATGGCAAGTCCGCTGTGATATCTGCAACGTCTGAATTACCTGTCAAATATGCAAATGTTGCTGCAGATTCGTTGCGTAATTGCCCCAAATCTGCACCAACATTTGCAGCGGAAAAATTCTGCCACGTGTGAAAACCTGTCCTGATCATGTGACACTGTAATAAACCGTGTATATCTGTGCAAGTCGATCAGGACAGATTTTCATCCTCCGCATATAAACCAGAATATCCCTATTCGCTGAAAGCAAGCGCAGATTTTGAAAATGGTAAGGATGTTAAACACAAAGTTGCAGAACTTTTCCTTGAACAATTATTAATCTTTATGTAAATAAGACTAGACAAATCCTTTAAATATGCCCTTACTGTACTAGTGATAGGTACCCTAGGGGGATGCGGGCCCCTTAGGGACCCTGTGCAACTGAATTGCACCCCCTGCCCCCCGGCTTCTCCTTTTTTAAACAGACTCTTATTAAGCTCTTATTTTCTAGAACATTCCGTCCCTAAGCAACGACATCCCGGCCTGTGACAGTGAGCAGGCTCGTTGCAATGTGTCAGGACGCTCCTGTTTACATGATCATATCCAGCAGTAGTTCACGTTTTCTGCACAGGTTCAGCGAATGCGCGGGCAGACGAGTCGCCATCGAGACGATTCTCCCCAACAACCTTCGCTGATCCTGGTTATTTGGGTCACAGAACATCAGGAGATGGATTAGGTGATCTGTGAGTGACGGCACCACTTGCAGCTATTTCTGGGGGGTTGACCGTCTAAATTGCTGACATCCGCAAAATTGTCCGATGCTGAATTACAGGAGCGTGGGACGTCCTGAGCACAAAGTGACAGAGAAGAGGCCGCACACAGACAGGGATGTCCTGTGTACTCGGCGACAACAGAGAGAAGCGGCAAACAATCACCAAAGCTAGAATCAGCCATGTCATTCCTGAAGATCAACCCCCATCATCACTGACAAATCATAGGAGTAAGAATCCAACGTCACCAAGTATAGATCCCACAATACACAGCAACTGATGAACTGCCCTCCATTCTGTTATCCCAATTATGAATTCTTCTACATAGGGGGCAGTATTATAGTAGTTATATCCTTGTATATAGGGGGCAGTATTAGAGTAGTTATATTCTTGTATATAGGAGGCAGTATTATAGTAGTTATATTCTTGTATATAGGAGCAGTATTATAGTAGTTATATTCTTGTATATAGGAGCAGTATTATAGTAGTTATATTCTTGTATATAGGAGGCAGTATTAGAGTAGTTATATTCTTGTATATAGGGGGCAGTATTATAGTAGTTATATTCTTGTATATAGGAGCAGTATTATAGTAGTTATATTCTTGTATATAAGGGGCAGTATTATAGTAGTTATATTCTTGTATATAGGAGCAGTATTATAGTAGTTATATTCTTGTATATAGGGGGCAGTATTATAGCAGTTATATTCTTGTATATAGGGGGCAGTATTATAGTAGTTGTATTCTTGTATATAGAGGCAGTATTATAGTAGTTATATTCTTGTATATAGGAGCAGTATTATAGTAGTTATATTCTTGTATATAGGGGGCAGTATTATAGTAGTTATATTCTTGTATATAGGGGGCAGTATTATAGTAGTTATATTCTTGTATATAGGGGGCAGTATTATAGTAGTTATATTCTTGTATATAGGGGTAGTATTATAGTAGTTATATTCTTGTATATAGGGGGCAGTATTATAGTAGTTATATTCTTGTATATAGGGGTAGTATTATAGTAGTTATATTCTTGTATATAGGGAGCAGTATTATAGTAGTTATATTCTTGTATATAGGAGCAGTATTATAGTAGTTATATTCTTGTATATAGGGGGCAGTATTAGAGTAGTTATATTCTTGTATATAGGGGGCAGTATTATAGTAGTTGTATTCTTGTATATAGAGGCAGTATTATAGTAGTTATATTCTTGTATATAGGAGCAGTATTATAGTAGTTATATTCTTGTATATAGGGGGCAGTATTATAGTAGTTATATTCTTGTATATAGGGGGCAGTATTATAGTAGTTATATTCTTGTATATAGGGGGCAGTATTATAGTAGTTATATTCTTGTATATAGGGGTAGTATTATAGTAGTTATATTCTTGTATATAGGGGGCAGTATTATAGTAGTTATATTCTTGTATATAGGGGTAGTATTATAGTAGTTATATTCTTGTATATAGGGAGCAGTATTATAGTAGTTATATTCTTGTATATAGGAGCAGTATTATAGTAGTTATATTCTTGTATATAGGGGGCAGTATTATAGTAGTTATATTCTTGTATATAGGGGAAGTATTATAGTAGTTATATTCTTGTATATAGAGGTAGTATTATAGTAGTTATATTCTTGTATATAGGGGGCAGTATTATAGTAGTTATATTCTTGTATATAGGGAGCAGTATTATAGTAGTTATATTCTTGTATATAGGAGCAGTATTATAGTAGTTATATTCTTATATATAGGGGGCAGTATTATAGTAGTTATATTCTTGTATACAGGGAGCAGTATTATAGTAGTTATATTCTTGTATATAGCAGTATTATAGTAGTTATATTCTTGTATATAGTGGCAGTATTCTAGTAGTTATATTCTTGTATACAGGGAGCAGTATTATAGTAGTTATATTCTTGTATATAGCAGTATTATAGTAGTTATATTCTTGTATATAGTGGCAGTATTCTAGTAGTTATATTCTTGTATATAGGGGGCAGTATTATAGTAGTTATATTCTTGTATATAGGGGGCAGTATTATAGTAGTTATATTCTTGTATATAGGAGCAGTATTATAGTAGTTATATTCTTGTATATAGGGGCAGTATTATAGTAGTTATATTCTTGTATATAGGAGCAGTATTATAGTAGTTATATTCTTGTATATAGGAGCAGTATTATAGTAGTTATATTCTTGTATATAGAGGCAGTATTATAGTAGTTATATTCTTGTATATAGGGGGCAGTATTATAGTAGTTATATTCTTGTATATAGGAGCAGTATTATAGTAGTTATATTCTTGTATATAGGAGCAGTATTATAGTAGTTATATTCTTGTATATAGGGGCAGTAGTATAGTAGTTATATTCTTGTATATAGGGGCAGTATTATAGTAGTTATATTCTTGTATATAGGGGTAGTATTCTTTGGACTGCAGCATGTGAATTCCTGCTGCGGAATGTGCCCAGAATTGTTGCGATTTTTCAGGGGAGATTTCACCATCTTCTCGCATTGTGAAAAATGCAACAAAATACGCACTATTTTCTGCTGTAAAAAACATAGGAAATAGTGCGTTTTTGCAGCAGTGGAAAGTGTGTGACTTTCTGCAACAATTGCGCTGTGTGCGGAGTTGTCCTTCCAGTGTTTGGTGCTGGTGTAGATTCTCCTACTTGTGTGAGGCAGATATACGGGGGACATGTTTCACCATCTTTTCCCTTCTTCTCTGACAGCTCTTCTTATGGACATCCTCACAGTCGCTGGACTACAGAAGTTGATGAAACGACGAGGTCCTTATGAGGTGACGCCCAGTATCCTGGATTACCTTGTTTTTGATGTTTATGCCTTCCCAGCAGGACACGCCAGTCGGGCCATTATGGTTTCCAAGTTCTTCCTCAACCATCTAGTGCTCGCCATCCCTTTGCGGGTTCTTCTGGTCCTGTGGGCCTTCAGTGTTGGACTGTCTCGTATTATGATTGGCCGGCACCATATCAGTGATGTGATGGGAGGATTTGTGATTGGCTACTTGCAGTTTAACTTTGTGGAGGTTCTTTGGCTCTCGTCGAGCACTTGTCAGATGTTGTCCTCATTATGGTGAACATCTCAAAGGAGACATCGGACTTCATGACTGAGAGGACTTTGCTTGACGTTATTTTTTCTGTCCTGGAATGGAAACTATTAAATATCTTGGTTGTCTTAACTGATGTCTGGATATCCAGTTGTGGTGTTTTTTACCCCATGTAACCACAATACGCAGCCCAGGAAGGATCCACATTGTCGGAGCATGCGGGAATACAAGTATTGGTGCTCTTATCAATAACCCTCATCATCAGTATAATAACCCTCATCATCAGTATAATAACCCTCATCATCAGTATAATAACCTATCTATCTATCTATCTATCTATCTATCTATCTATCTATCTATCTATCTATCTATCTATCTATCTATCTATCTATCTATCTATCTGTCTGTCTGTCTGTCTGTCTGTCTATCTATCTATCTATCATCTATCTATCTATCTCATATCTATCTATCTATCTTATATCTATCTATCTATCTCAAATCTATCTATCTATCTATCTATCTATCTATCTATCTATCTATCTATCTATCTATCTATCTATCTATCTATCTATCTCATATCTATCTATCTAATCTCATATCTATCTATCT
This sequence comes from Rhinoderma darwinii, assembly GCF_050947455.1. NCBI lineage: Eukaryota > Metazoa > Chordata > Amphibia > Anura > Rhinodermatidae > Rhinoderma > Rhinoderma darwinii. Next base: position 3,839,493 of record NC_134694.1, read on the forward strand.
CATATCTATCTATCTATCTATCTATCTATCTATCTCATATCTATCTATCTCATATCTATCTATCTCATATCTATCTCATATCTATCTCATATCTATCTCATATCTATCTATCTATCTATCTATCTATCTATCTATCTATCTATCTATCTATCTATCTATCTCATATCTATCTATCTATCTATCTATCTATCTATCTATCTATCTATCTATCTATCTATCTATCTATCTATCTATCTATCTATCTATCTATCTATCTATCTCATATCTATCTATCTATCTATCTATCTATCTATCTATCTATCTCATATCTATCTATCTATCTATCTATCTATCTATCTATCTATCTATCTCATATCTATCTATCTATCTATCTATCTATCTATCTATCTATCTATCTATCTATCTATCTATCTATCTATCTATCTATCTATCTATCTATCTATCTATCTATCTATCTCATATCTATCTATCTATCTATCTATCTATCTATCTATCTATCTATCTATCTATCTATCTATCTATCTATCTATCTATCTATCTATCTATCTATCTATCTATCTATCTATCTATCTATCTCATACATATCTATCTGTCTATCTCATACCTATCTATCTCATACATATCTATCTCATATCTATCTATCTATCTATCTATCTATCTATCTATCTATCTATCTATCTATCTATCTATCTATCTATCTATCTATCTATCTATCTCATATCTATCTATCTATCTCATATCTATCTATCTATCTATCTATCTATCTATCTATCTATCTATCTATCTATCTATCTATCTATCTATCTATCTATCTATCTATCTCATATCTATCTATCTATCTATCTATCTATCTATCTATCTATCTATCTATCTATCTATCTATCTATCTATCTATCTATCTATCTATCTATCTCATATCTATCTATCTATCTATCTATCTATCTATCTATCTATCTATCTCATATCTATCTATCTATCTATCTATCTATCTAATCTATCTATCTATCTATCTATCTATCTATCTATCTATCTATCTATCTATCTATCTATCTATCTATCTATCTATCTATCTATCTATCTATCTATCTATCTATCTATCTATCTATCTATCAGGCGTCCTTTTACATTGCACACATTAGACTGCAGCATTTCTCCTCCTGACAACAGAATCATTTACCTTATAGATGTGAGAAATTTCCACACAATAATTCTGTTTCTCTTTCCGCTTTTCTTGATGGATTGGTCTTGGAAATTCTGAAATAAATGGTCTTCAGAAAAAAATATCAAGTCCCTGCCAGCTGGTAACGCAGGGTCTCCCTCCTCCATGTCCTCACATCTACGTATGCCCAGTAAAGCACTTAACATTATGACATCATATGACCATACTGTGACATCATCAGACACACTAACAGCTTTTATGTCTCCAGGCTGATCCATTTTGCTTACACTGATACATTGTAACAAACATTTAGCTGTAGGCCTGTTTCAGTTTCTGAGGGTAAACAAGAATGCTCACATTCAGTGACAGCAAGCAGAGATCTTGCAAGTTGCTAAGAATAGATACAATATATTAGAAAGTTGCAGAACTTAATGATTATGAATGGACGAGCCCTTGAAATGACCCTTTCCCTTCTCTGGATGGGTTTAATTGGTTGCAGAGGTCACAGCTTTAACCCCTTTTTTTATTGACATATAGCAGAGCTATTAAGCAGCTTACAGTTACACAGAGAAGCAGGATTGTAAACCCTGACATATGGTGCTGCCGCCAACGTTGCTCCCTCCCCGCAAGCTGCTTATTTGGGAACTGGGTGGATAATTGAACTATAAAATATTAGTTTCGAGCTCCTGGATTTACATGTGAGTAACGTTCCCTGTGGCCCCTGATACCTGGAATCCAGACATCAGTGGGTGACAGCTGATGAGATCAAGGCTTTATTCTAAAGGGAAAAGGAATATTAATACTTATCTTCCAAAACACAGATATATTCTCAATCGCTTTTTGCTTATGAAAATGTATTAAAAATTTGGAAAATGTTTCAAAAAAACCTAAGAGGCCAACTAGATAAGGATTGGGGGCGCTGTTGCATTATAGTCTATGAAAAGTATTGTCATTGGCAATGGTGGAAAGTGGTACTGCAAGTTACTAACAAATTATTCATGTCATTTTTATGGCATGACAGTGGTGAAAATAACATTGGCAGAACCCCTTACTGTACCCAATAATAGACTAGTGCCACCCCAAGACATCAGTGGACAATTAGCCATAAAGTCAAACTGTGTCTATATAATAGAGCCATATAGTGCTTATATAATACCACCAAACTCTACCTACATAATAGTGCTATATAGTGCTTATATAATAACATCATACTCTACCTACATAATAGAGCCATATAGTACTTATATAATACCACCATACTCTACCTACATAATAGTGCTTATATAATACCACCATACTCTACCTACATAATAGAGCCATATAGTACTTATATAATACCACCATGCTCTACCTACATAATAGTGCTTATATAATACCCCCATACTCTACCTACATAATAGTGCTATATAGTGCTTATATAATACCACCATACTCTACCTACATAATAGTGCTATATAGTGCTTATATAATACTACCATACTCTACCTACATAATAGAGCCATATAGTGCTTATATAATACCACCAAACTCTACCTACATAATAGTGCTATATAGTGCTTATATAATAACATCATACTCTACCTACATAATAGAGCCATATAGTGCTTATATAATACCACCATACTCTACCTACATAATAGAGCCATATAGTGCTTATATAATACCACCATACTCTACCTACATAATAGAGCCATATAGTGCTTATATAATACCACTACACTCTACCTACATAATAGAGCCATATAGTGCTTATATAATACCACCATACTCTACCTACATAATAATGTTATATAGTGCTTATATAATACCACCACACTCTACCTACATAATAGTGCTATATAGCGTTTATATAATACCACCATACCCTACCTACATAATAGTGCCATATAGTGCTTATATAGTACCACCATACTCTACCTACATAATAGTGCTATATAGTGCTTATATAATTCCACCACACTCTACCTACATAATAGTGCCATATAGTACCACCATACTCTACCTACATAATAGTGCTATATAGTGCTTATATAATACCACCATACTCTACCTACATAATAGTGCTATATAGTGCTTATATAATACCACCAAACTCTACCTACATAATAGAGCCATATAGTGCTTATATAATACCACCATACTCTACCTACATAATAGAGACATATAGTGCTTATATAGTACCACCATACTCTACCTACATAATAGTGCTATATAGTGCTTATATAATACCACCAAACTCTACCTACATAATAGTGCTATATAGTGCTTATATAATACCACCATACTCTACCTACATAATAGTGCTATATAGTGCTTATATAATACCACAATACTCTACCTACATAATAGAGCCATATAGTGCTTATATAATACCACCATACTCTACCTACATAATAGAGACATATAGTGCTTATATAGTACCACCATACTCTACCTACATAATAGTGCTATATAGTGCTTACATAATACCACCATACTCTACCTACATAATAGTGCTATATAGTGCTTATATAATACCACCAAACTCTACCTACATAATAGTGCTATATAGTGCTTATATAATACCACCATACTCTACCTACATAATAGTGCTATATAGTGCTTATATAATACCACAATACTCTACCTACATAATAGAGCCATATAGTGCTTATATAGTACCACCATACTCTACCTACATAATAGTGCTATATAGTGCTTATATAGTACCACCATACTCTACCTACATAATAGTGCTATATAGTGCTTATATAGTACCACCATACCCTACCTACATAATAGTACCATATAGTGCTTATATAATATCACCACACTATACCTACATAATAGAACCATATAGTGCTTATATAATATCACCATACTCTACCTACATAATAGAGCCATATAGTGCTTATATAATACCACCAAACTCTACCTACATAATAGAGCCATATAGTGCTTATATAATACCACCAAACTCTACCTACATAATAGTGCTTATATAATAACATCATACTCTACCTACATAATAGAGCCATATAGTACTTATATAATACCACCATACTCTACCTACATAATAGTGCTTATATAATACCACCATACTCTACCTACATAATAGAGCCATATAGTACTTATATAATACCACCATACTCTACCTACATAATAGTGCTTATATAATTCCACCATACTCTACCTACATAATAGTGCTATATAGTGCTTATATAATACCACCACACTCTACCTACATAATAGAGCCATATAGTGCTTATATAATACCACCAAACTCTACCTACATAATAGTGCTATATAGTGCTTATATAGTAACATCATACTCTACCTACATAATAGAGCCATATAGTGCTTATATAATACCACCATACTCTACCTACATAATAGAGCCATATAGTGCTTATATAATACCACCAAACTCTACCTACATAATAGTGCTATATAGTGCTTATATAATAACATCATACTCTACCTACATAATAGAGCCATATAGTGCTTATATAATACCACCATACTCTACCTACATAATAGAGTCATATAGTGCTTATATAATACCAAAATCCTCTACCTACATAATAGAGCCATATAGTGCTTATATAATACCACCACACTCTACCTACATAATAGAGCCATATAGTGCTTATATAATACCACCACACTCTACCTACATAATAGAGCCATATAGTGCTTATATAATACCACCATACTCTACCTACATAATAGTGTTATATAGTGCTTATATAATACCACCACACTCTACCTACATAATAGTGCTATATAGCGTTTATATAATACCACCATACCCTACCTACATAATAGTGCCATATAGTGCTTATATAGTACCACCATACTCTACTTACATAATAGTGCTATATAGTGCTTATATAATACCACCAAACTCTACCTACATAATAGTGCTATATAGTGCTTATATAATACCACCATACTCTACCTACATAATAGAGCCATATAGTGCTTATATAATACCACCAAACTCTACCTACATAATAGTGCTATATAGTGCTTATATAATACCACCATACTCTACCTACATAATAGAGCCATATAGTGCTTATATAATACCCCCACACTCTACCTACATAATAGAGCCATAATAGTGCTATATAGTACCACCATACTCTACCTACATAATAGTGCTATATAGTGCTTATATAATACCACCAAACTCTACCTACACAATAGAGCCATATAGTGCTTATATAATACCACCATACTCTACCTACATAATAGAGACATATAGTGCTTATATAGTACCACCATACTCTACCTACATAATAGTGCTATATAGTGCTTACATAATACCACCATACTCTACCTACATAATAGTGCTATATAGTGCTTATATAATACCACCAAACTCTACCTACATAATAGTGCTATATAGTGCTTATATAATACCACCATACTCTACCTACATAATAGTGCTATATAGTGCTTATATAATACCACAATACTCTACCTACATAATAGAGCCATATAGTGCTTATATAGTACCACCATACTCTACCTACATAAAAGTGCTATATAGTGCTTATATAGTACCACCATACTCTACCTACATAATAGTGCTATATAGTGCTTATATAGTACCACCATACCCTACCTACATAAAAGTACCATATAGTGCTTATATAATATCACCACACTCTACCTACAAAATAGAACCATATAGTGCTTATATAATACCACCATACTCTACCTACATAATAGAGCCATATAGTGCTTATATAATACCACCAAACTCTACCTACATAATAGAGCCATATAGTGCTTATATAATACCACCATACTCTACCTACATAATAGAGCCATATAGTGCTTATATAATATCACCACACTCGACCTACATAATAGTGCTATATAGTGCTTATATAATAACACCATACTCAACCTACATAATAGTGCTATATAGCGCTTATATAATACCACCACACTCTACCTACATAATAGAACCATATAGTGCTTATATAATACCACCATACTCTACCTACATAATAGAGCCATATAGTGCTTATATAATACTACCACACTCTACCTACATAATAGAGCCATATAGTGCTTATATAATACCACCACACTCTACCTACATAATAGTGCTATATAGCGCTTATATAATACCACCACACTCTAGCTACATAATAGAGCCATATAGTGCTTATATAATATCACCACACTCTACCTACATAATAGAGCCATATAGTGCTTATATAGTACCACCATACTCTACCTACATAATAGTGCTATATAGTGCTTATATAATTCCACCATACGCTACCTACATAATAGTGCCATATAGTGCTTATATAATACCACCATACTCTACCTACATAATAGAGCAATATAGTGCTTATATAATACCAACATCCTCTACCTACATAATAGAGCCATATAGTGCTTATATAATACCACCACACTCTACCTACATAATAGAGCCATATAGTGCTTATATAATAACACCACACTCTACCTACATAATAGAGCCATATAGTGCTTATATAATACCAACATCCTCTACCTACATAATAGAGCCATATAGTGCTTATATAATACCACCACACTCTACCTACATAATAGAGCCATATAGTGCTTATATAGTACCACCATACTCTACCTACACAAAAGTGCTATATAGTGCTTATATAATTCCACCATACTCTACCTACATAATAGTGCTATATAGTACCACCATACTCTACCTACATAATAGTGCTATATAGTGCTTATATAATACCACCATACTCTACCTACATAATAGTGCTATATAGTGCTTATATAATACCACAATACTCTACCTACATAATAGAGGCATATAGTGCTTATATAGTACCACCATACTCTACCTACATAATAGTGCTATATAGTGCTTATATAATACCACCACACTCTACCTACATAATAGTGCTATATAGTGCTTATATAGTACCACCATACCCTACCTACATAATAGAGCCATATAGTGCTTATATAATACCACCAAACTCTACCTACATAATAGAGCCATATAGTGCTTATATAATACCACCATACTCTACCTACATAATAGAGCCATATAGTGCTTATATAATATCACCACACTCGACCTACATAATAGTGCTATATAGTGCTTATATAATAACACCATACTCAACCTACATAATAGTGCTATATAGCGCTTATATAATACCACTACACTCTACCTACATAATAGAACCATATAGTGCTTATATAATACCACCATACTCTACCTACATAATAGAGCCATATAGTGCTTATATAATACTACCATACTCTACCTACATAATAGAGCCATATAGTGCTTATATAATACCACCACACTCTACCTACATAATAGTGCTATATAGCGCTTATATAATACCACCACACTCTAGCTACATAATAGAGCCATATAGTGCTTATATAATATCACCACACTCTACCTACATAATAGAGCCATATAGTGCTTATATAGTACCACCATACTCTACCTACATAATAGTGCTATATAGTGCTTATATAATTCCACCATACGCTACCTACATAATAGTGCCATATAGTGCTTATATAATACCACCATACTCTACCTACATAATAGAGCCATATAGTGCTTATATAATACCAACATCCTCTACCTACATAATAGAGCCATATAGTGCTTATATAATACCACCACACTCTACCTACATAATAGAGCCATATAGTGCTTATATAATACCACCACACTCTACCTACATAATAGAGCCATATAGTGCTTATATAATACCACCATACTCTACCTACATAATAGTGTTATATAGTGCTTATATAATACCACCACACTCTACCTACATAATAGTGCTATATAGCGTTTATATAATACCACCATACCCTACCTACATAATAGTGCCATATAGTGCTTATATAGTACCACCATACTCTACCTACATAATAGTGCTATATAGTGCTTATATAATACCACCAAACTCTACCTACATAATAGTGCTATATAGTGCTTATATAATACCACCATACTCTACCTACATAATAGAGCCATATAGTGCTTATATAATACCACCAAACTCTACCTACATAATAGTGCTATATAGTGCTTATATAATACCACCATACTCTACCTACATAATAGAGCCATATAGTGCTTATATAATACCCCCACACTCTACCTACATAATAGAGCCATATAGTGCTTATATAGTACCACCATACTCTACCTACACAAAAGTGCTATATAGTGCTTATATAATTCCACCATACTCTACCTACATAATAGTGCTATATAGTACCACCATACTCTACCTACATAATAGTGCTATATAGTGCTTATATAATACCACCAAACTCTACCTACATAATAGAGCCATATAGTGCTTATATAATACCACAATACTCTACCTACATAATAGAGACATATAGTGCTTATATAGTACCACCATACTCTACCTACATAATAGTGCTATATAGTGCTTACATAATACCACCATACTCTACCTACATAATAGTGCTATATAGTGCTTATATGATACCACCAAACTCTACCTACATAATAGTGCTATATAGTG